>NW_016107858.1:1118659-1147215 GCF_001604975.1 Cebus imitator
TTTCACCATGTTGACCAGGATGGTCTCGATCTCTTGACCTTGTGATCCACCCGCCTCGGCCTCCCAAAGTGCTGGGATTACAGGCTTGAGCCACCGCGCCCGGCCTTAATTTTTGTATTTTTTAGTAGAGACAGCGTTTCACCGTGTTGGCCAGGATGGTCTTGATCTCTTGACCTCGTGATCCGCCCACCTTGGCCTCCCGAGGTGGGATTACAGGCGTTAGCCACCACTCCCAGCGTATTTTTCAAGTGTGGGAACTTACCAGAAGAAATGTTTCCAATAATCAATTAACATTTTTACAATATGTGTCCACCAAGTAAAGAGCTGAGGTGAATGAAGGCTGTGAGGCCACATACATAATCAAGGCTGCTAGTCACTACAGGTATTACCGTGACACTAATTAACACTTTGATTCAGTTGGATCCATTCTGGGACCAAAACTTATAACTGAGTAAAGGTTCAGAGACCATCTCTGTTTGTAAATAGTATTTTGTAAGCTATTTTGTGTCTATGAAATACTTTGTAAACATTTTCTATATTCTTCTACATAACTGTTCTTGGTAGCCTTACTTTTTGTAAACGTACTGTGTGAATATGGCATAAATTGCATAACCTATGCATTCCCTATATTCCCTTTATTTCACATTTAGTTTGCTTCCAACTTTTATAAACTGAAAACAACATTAGTAAAAAACAAAAGGCAGCATCCCCCTCCCCACCTCTCAGCCCAATAAATAAATGTATTTTCTTTCCGACTAACTAGTTATCTGCCACCCAAGCCTTATCTAAAAAGGAATGCTTAGATGACCCAGGACCGTTTCCTCACTTAACTCTTCTGAGCCTTAGTTTCCTTATGAGCAACAAGAAAAGGCTCTGGGATCAGCAACAGAACTTAGTTTCCCCACTCCAAATCCAGGTTCTTTCACTGTGCCTGCTTCTCTCCTCCCACTGCAAATCAGTAAACTGGCACAGTAGTTTATGAAGCAGTCTTTTGTAAGGTTAAATGCCGGGATATGACAACTGCTATGGATTTAAAAGTGTTGCCTCCAAAATCCAGGTGTTGCAATGTGATAGTATTAAGAGGTAGGGCCTTTAAGAGGTGGTTAGTTCATGAGAGCTTTTCCCTCATGAATAGGATTGAGGTCTTTATTTTTTTAAAAAAAGCGTCATGCAGCATTTGGACAGCTTGCTCTTCTGTTCCCTCTTGCCCGTCCACCTTCTGTCATGTGAGGATGCAGTCAGTTAATAGGGCTCTTGCCAAATGCTGGCACCTTGATCTTGGACTTCCCAGCCTCCACAACAGTGAGAAATAAATTTCCGCTCATATGAATTAGCCAGTCTGTGAAAAACAGACCAAGACAAACTCTCAGAAGGAGATACTGTTAAAAGTCCCTACAAAGAAGGCAAAGGACACCAGGGATAGAGGGGCCCCACCAGGGGACAGCAACCTTTGAGACTGGGCTAATATATAGACAGTGAGCATATCTACATTAAAACTCCAAAAACTGCAACTTTTAGGCCAGTAAATATAGAATTCATATCTAAGACTTTCCTCCAAATGACCTCTAAATTTATTAATTGATTTATTATAGGACAAGGACCAAACTTAAACTATCATCAGAGAAATTAACATATGTGGTCTCATCAATGAATAAACCTTTACCAAGTCAGTAAGAAGAAGGGTATTTCACATTACACTGGCTCCTCAGAAAAAAGGGCCAATCTAGGCTACAATATTTCTCATCCACTATGCCAGAATGATTTGAGAAATCCAGAGAAAGGAATAAAAGCACGTGTATTAAGCTCAAAAGCAGGACAAAGACAAGACAGACTGGAGGTAATATTCAATAGCATGTAATTGGTCTCCTCATGACCCCATGTGAACTATCAAATTTTTTCAACAGGTAAATTGGGGGAGGGGTACAACATGTCTGATATATCTATTATTGCGCAAAGAATAATTATAATAAGATTATTTTTTAAAAGAAATTGTCCCTTTGAAGATGATCAAAAGAGAGTTGAAACACTTCCAAAATAAAATGCATTTTCTTGGGGTAGAGTTCTTATTCACCAGATTTTAGTAAACCTCTCTCCTATACAAAGGACAGAAAGAAGAAGTTAGGCCATATTAAGTACTACTTCTGTCTTCCACAAAATGTTCATTTAATGCTGCAGAAATCAAACTCAAAAAAAGGTTTCAATTTAATTGACTCTATATAGGCCTAAACTAATATTTTTTTTAAAAAGAGTTATGAAGAAAGGATGAATATGTGGAACAGAGAATTTTTAGGGCAGTGAAACTACTCTGTGTGATACTATAACAGTAAATATCATGGTTTTGTACATTTGTCCAAACCTACAGAATGTATACCACCAAGACAGAACCCGAATGTCAACTATGGGCTTTGGTGATAATGACGTATCAATGTAGGTTCATCAGCTGCGACAACTGTGCCGCTCTGGTGGGGTATGCTGATAATGGGGGAAGCTGTGCGTGTGTGGGGACACATGTATGGGAAACAGCTGTAGTTTCTGTTCAATTTTGTGGTGAATCTAAAATTACTCTAAAAAATAATGTCTGTTTAAAAAGAAGGGGTTATATAAAAACTAAGGCTACACTGTGAGTTTACCTCTGACAAGGTCTTATGCAGCAGAGAGCTTTGGTTTTTCAACCTGTGAGCTTCGTCCACAACAAGAACACTCCAAGAGTATCTGTGAGAGAAAACCCAAGCTTTCAGTTTTGTGTAATTTAAACACATATTTCACAACCTTACTATAAAACCATGACTGTTGTTAAAAAGACTAACAGTAAGCCCATTCTATTACAAATGCAACCAAATTACCTTCCTATCTGAGAGGCTACCATGTGCTTAACACAGTATCTAAATAAGGTAGTAAAACTAAGACAATGTTTTTTTTTTTTTTTTTTTTACAAAATGGGAAAAACCTATGCAGAAAGGAAGAAGCCAGAGACGGAAAGGAAAAGGAAGCATTTATGATCTTCTACTTTGCGGTAGACACTGACCTCAGGGCTTTATGTGTTATTTAGTCCAAAAGAGCACAGCAAACAGACAATTGTGGTCGTTTTACTAACAAAGACACTAAAGCTCAGACTTGGTGAAGGTCATAAAGACAGAGGTAACGTTCAAGCACAGAAGAAAAAATCAAGAGACAGTGATGGTGTAGCAACTTAAGAAGTGTGACTTTAAAATGGGGAAGTGGTAAATAGGGTCAAATGTTACAGAGATGTCCAGAAAGACATATCCACCGAATTTGATGACATGGATGTCATTGGTGGCTGTTGCCAGAACACATTCTGTAACATAGTGGGTCACATCAGCAATTTCTCAAGAAGTTTCAGTCAGAAAAGCAAGTACGTTGACAAACACTACTGGAAAGCTACTTAAAAAAACAAAATACAGAAAAATATGTGGAAATGTTTCAAGTTGTATTATTTAAAACAGCAAAAAATGGAAATGAACCTAAATGTCCAATAATAAGTGGTAAAACATTATATGGCATTTTAAATGATAAATATGATTATATTGCAATGTAAAAGGCCTATACAATAATAAAAAAGATATAAATATCATATATCCTCTTTTATAAGTGTGAAAACCATGTAAAAAATAATAAAGTGGAAATCATAAGATGTTTATTTTGATCATAAACATTCTGGAATCCCATTATGTTATTTTCATATTTAAAAAAACTAAATGTATATACAGGTAAAACAGAATATTGGAAAAATAGTAGGTATGGAAATGAAAATTCCCCCCAAATTAGAGAAAGATCAGCAGAGGTTCACCTTATAAGAAGGCCCTCTTCCTGAGGCTACAGATAAACTCCAGAGGACAGGCGGAAAAACAGGTGCCTACTATACTACCATTCACCTACCGACAGGACTGTGTGGAGGGAGGACTGAGGGTCCAAACAGAGACAAGGAAGCCGAAGGAAAAGGCTGGGTGGCATGAGCAGAGGATGCATTTAAGGATGGTAAGAAACAAGCGTCCAGACAAAGTTGCACAGTGGTCATGAGATAAGGTTTGGAAATTTCTCTAGTATGGTGCCTGGCTCTGTTTGAATTAGCTTTCAAAACAGATTAGGTCCTATTCCCTTGTGAAGAACTAGACACTCAGGTGTCTAATAAATGCTTGTCTAATGAAACAGGCTACGGAGAGGTAGATTTTGGCTCGTGAAAGGAAGTGGGTCAAATCACTCATCAAAAGATGCTCTAAAGGGTGCTCCCTAAAGAGGAAACGATGGAGGAAATCCCAACACTGAATGGAAAGTCTGATGAGGTGGCCTCTAATCCTCTTGATCCAAACTGTTTTACAAGTCTATTGCCCAAAACATTTCAAATTTTTCATATTTGTAACATACACAGCCTTAACTCTCCATAATAAATCTCTTTAGTGCAAAGATGATATTACACTTCCCTGCTATTCTCAGAGTGTACAGTAATAAGCAATATAACCTTCCAAATATATTGAAAGAATATGTCTATGCTGTTGGGATTCATATAAGATAGCATGATAAATGTCCTACTGTTACTTAGGTTCTTAAATCTACCAGAACATGCATTGAAAACAGGTTATCTCAACTAGAAAAATTCTATTTCTGCTGAAAAATGTAAAACTCCAGTACAACTAGGTATTTTCAGAAGCTCTCTCAAAAAGGGGCTCCACAGCACCAAATGCTGGGTTTAAATGCAAGCTTTGCTATTTATCATCAGCAATATTACCTTGGATGGATTACTGAATCTCTTACTTTCCTCACCCATAAAATGGTTGATAACAGCTGCCTTGTAGGGTTTTCATGATTAAATGGGATAATTTATGTAAAGTACGCAACAACATTTATGTCCTGATTTTATTGTCTTTTGAGACTTCGCATATCTTCCTCTGTATTATGGAGATCTGTACACTTCTTAGCCCTCCAATGGAGTTCCCGTTTTCCTAGGGTAGCTCCAAGATTTACTTTCCTGATATTGCCAGTAACTCTCAAACAGTGTCTTTCCTGTAAGTGACTTTCAACAAATATTAAGGTGAATATTAATAAAAAGGGAGGGAATGTATATCTTAAGAAAGGTAATGATAATATTCTCACTTAAATGAAATACTAAGATAGAAGTCATGAAATCTATGACCTAGCCTCTAGTATTCAGAATAACAAGAAAATAGAAATCCAACTAATGGGAATCTGGATGAGAAATAACATCTAAAATATTAATACTTTGGGAAAACAAGAATTTTTGAATATTAAAGATGCAAGCTGGGCGCAGTGGCTCATGCCTATAATCCCAGCACCTTGGGAGGCTGAGGCAGGCAGATCACCTGAGGTCAGGAGTTCAAGACCAGGCTGGCCAGCATAGTAAAACCCTGTCTCTACTAAAAATACAAAAAATTAACGTGGTCATGGTAGCAGGCACCTGTAATCCCAGCTACTTGGGAGGCTAAGGCAGGGAATCACTTGAACCTGGGAGGCAGAGGTTGCAGTGAGCTGAGATCATTCCACTGCACTCCAAGCCTGGGTGACAGAGCGAGACTCCATCTTAGAAAAAAAAGAAAAGATGCAGAATATCCACCTCACCATGTAATAACTACAGAGGTTATGGAGAACGAAACCCTGCCAACATATCTGTCTTTCTTACCTAAACTCTAGCCCTTGTTTAATTTGCATTATCACTGTTACTGTGACGTGATCATGTCATTCCCATTGCCAGGTGGTTTTAAGAGTTAAATCTGAGTTTCCGATTCCATGGGCCAATATGAGCTCTAAAAGTTAACTAATTAGAAGTATATTTAAAACACTCTTTCTAAAAAGTTAATTCCATAGCACTTATTACTACTTTAGGTTATTTCCAGCAAACAGCTCAAGTGATTCTCCTCCTATATTACAGTAAAATCTCCAAATGTTAGTACTGAAAGGGGTCTATGCAAGTCGCATGTAAAAAGCCTAATATCCATTAACCATACAAAGTATGTTTAATCTCATTTAATTTTCTAACAGCTACTTGAGGTTAAGAAATAATTATCCCCATTTTACAGATGAAGCAGCTGAAGTTGATGGAGATTAAATAACTAACCCAAGGACACAAATCTAATGAGCAGAGGGCTGTAACACAGGACCCCCACCATGCCGCCTATCCATAAACGGAACTCATGGAAGACATACCAGACATGCCAGGAGAGGCAAAGCACTAAAATGTGCAGGAAAGACATGACATGCACGATACATTCAATGCAAGTTCTCAAACAGTACTCACGATTTTAGAAATGAGGCATCTTTCAAGCAAATCTGAAAAATTAGGAAGACACAATATAAAACACAAAGGCTGGCATTGATAAACTCTGATATTGATAAACTAGTTTTCTGTGAACTCTCTTAAACTACAGGATTTATCTAAGTGTCATTTGTTCACTAAGGAAAAAAAGTTCTGAGAATAATTTCTAAGTAGTACCATCTTAAAAACAAAGAGAAGAAAAGCCTGATTAAGTGGAAGGTCAGCAGCACACTGTCTTAAACTAAAGAACAAGCACTTAAGCCAGAACTGTCTTCCGTTCCTATCCTCCAGTAACAGACCTGACTTCTCAGTCCACAAAACCCTTTCCCCTGCCTGCCGGCCTGCCTCCTGTTCATTAACCAAGAGGCAGCTCAAGTGCCTCCTTCTTGAGAAGCCTTCACCCTTAACCCACCAGGAAAGGAAAAGATCCAATTAATTTGAAGCACAATGTTACTTCACTTCTTGAGGTCACAGCCCTCTTTTAAGAATCTGATGAAGGTAGACTCCCTGCCCAGAAAAGTGTGTGTGTTCTCAACAAAACTTAAATATAATTTCATCAGACTCTACAACTTCTAAGGTCACAGGTTAGAAGTTGTTGCTATAGAGAAACGAATGGATACCTCATAGGTAGTCAGTAGCACATGAAAACATGAGTCCTGTTTCAGGTCTTGCTGAAGGTGGGCTCTTTCCTCCTTGTCACCTGCGTATGTTACACAGGAAAGACCTGGAGCAAATCTGAATCCAAGAAAAGAAGTAGATGAACATAAACAGTAGATTCATGTTACAGGATATACATACCTGGAAAAGTACATTTCATGGGAGGATTACATTCACATGCAGACCTCGTGAGGTCCTATAACCAGAGTCTAAGGGCTCTGAATCTTATCTAAAGTAATGGTTGAACCTCAGAGCAAGTTCCTATGTGAATAGGTAGAAGGATCAGATCTAAAAAGGTCTTGTGCTGACTCTAAAAATAAATTGATCTCTTCCACATTAGTTACTTCCTATGCCACTACAAAAAGCAACGGCTTCTACTATAGTTCATCAATACGATAAATGATTACTGACCTTCAAATTGCCAAACAGTAATAATATTCACTGGGCCCTTCCCATTACATCCTCAGTGTCTACCTACACTGCATCAGTTCACAGTTTTCTTTCCTTTCTTTCTTTCTTTTTTTGAGATGGAGTTTCACTTTTGTTGCCTAGTCTGGAGTGCAATGGTACGATCTTGGCTCACTGCAACCTATGCCTCCTGGGTTCAAGTCATTCTCCTGCCTCAGTTTCCTAAGTAGCTGAGAATACAGGCATGCACCACCACGCCCCAGCTAATTCTGTATTTTTAGTAGAGATGGGGTTTCTCCATATTGGTCAGGCTGGTCTTGAACTCCTGACCTCAGGTGATCTGCCCGCCTCAGCCTCCCAAAGTGCTGGGATTACAAGTGTGAGCCACTGTGCCCAGCCACAGTTCACAGTTTTCTGGAATAAACTTGCTGATTATAACAACAGGTTCTTTTATCACATTTCACACATCATCCAGAAAAAAAACTTAATCAAGATATACAATAAAATTGCAGCTACATCGACTCTGTACCTCTCCATTTCTTCTTTCCAGTTGCTCAAAACAGACAGGGGACAAAGAATCAGAAATGGTCCTTCATCATTTAATCTTCCTGCTAAGTAAATGAAGAGAGCAATCGTCTGGAACACAGAAAAAGAAGGCAGTTTTGATCGCATTTTCCCATGAGAAACAACCACGAAGTTCCCACAACCCTTTAGGGAACACACACTCTTGTATAAAACTTGTTTTACAAAGAAATATCGTACAATCTTCCGCACATTAGGAGAGTAATCCATTCGTGGAGTGAAATCATGTAAGCCTTAATATACTTGCCACAGATATTTATGGAACTCAATTACTTCAGTATTTAACAAGCAATGAGGCTCAATGTTTAGGTAATTGAACCTTTACTGTAAAGAAAAAGTCAGGAAAGACAACAGAAATCAATGAAAATCCAACTGATGGCCAACATCAGCAATACTCTGAAAATATTAAGCAAGAAGTGCCATGATATGACTGCAAAACAGCCAATCACATGGCAGCCCTCTGCTCCCTACCAGGCTTTCCTGAGGGAGGATGCTTTTCTGCCTCCCTCACTTCCTCCCACCTTCCCCTACTGTTTTCCTTTCTTCCATATGTATTTACAGGGTGTCTTCTATTTGCTAGGCACTGTTCTACACTCCAGTTACTCAACAGTGAACAAAACAAACAAAACACCCAGCTCTCCTGGAGGACACAATCTAATGGGGAAAACAGACAATACATGATCCTCCTAAGCTTAGGGAAGGGTAGAAAACGGAACTTTGGTAAAGGCAAATGGACGTACTTGAGAAGATTCTAGTACACATTTATGATTTGAATGTCGCTGTAACATACAGAGAAAATAACCTATTTTAAAACAAGAATGCGTCAAGAGACTCCATCTTCAAATGCTGAGCTATTTCTGAGAAAAATCTGTCCTAAGGATATAATTCAAAATCCTGAGAAAACTATATGCACAAAGATGTTCCTATCAAGATCAAATAGCACAAAAAAGGGAGGAATCACCATTTCTCAACTGTAGAACATTTAATTTTGATAAATTCTCTTGATGTAATAACATACAATATTGAGAATAACTATGAATATAATAAAGTAAAAAATTACAGTGACACTGTTAGATTAACAAATACAAACTATATACACACTATAATTTCAACCATGGGATGGGTACAGTGGCTCACACCTATAATCCCAGCACTCTGGGAGGCTGAGGTAGGAGGATCACTTGTTCCCGTAAGTTCAAGGCCAGCCTAGACAATATAGGGAGACCTTATCTCTACAAAAAATGTACGAATAAGCTGTGCGTGGTGGCATGCACCTGTAGTACCACCTACTTGGGAGACTAAGGACTGCTTGAGCCTGGGAGGCAGAGGTTGCAGTGTGCTGAGATCATGCCACTGCATTCCAGCGTGGGTGATGGGGCAAGACCTTGTCTCAAAAATAAAAGAAACCAAAAATTCAGTCATGCAAAACATGCATTGCTATTCATGGTTGTGGTTAGAGTGCTTCATTATAGGGTGGCAGTTAATTTTTATAACAGAAATAATTTTCTTTTTAAATTATCTATGGCTTCTCAGTCCAAATGGTGCCCAGAACCATTCTTTAGTAAGCGACTTACTGAATTAAAACCATTCAGTCTAGCTTTCCTGAGGATGCAATCTAGAGAAAATTTATCTTTTATTATTATAAACCAGACTGTCTGCAAAACAAGTGTGAAGTCACGAGCAAATTCTAGCAAGAATTTAAGGAAAAAATTACAGCAATTCTACATAAATTCTTCTAGAAAACTGAAGGGAAGGGCATACTTCTCAACTCACTCTATGAGGGCAGCTTTACTCCAATACTGAAGTCAGATAATGACATTACAAGAAAGTTACAAACCAATGTCTTTCATGAACATAGATGCAAAAAGTCTAAACAAAATTTTAGGAAAACAAATTTGGAGGTGGTATCTTTTTAGAGAGCTTAAAGCAGAGCTATGTGAACATCTGAGGAAAGGACAAGTAGCATTTGCTGGCCCTCAATAAAGTCAGGAGGGCAACTGCAATGACTGAGGCAGAGAAGACTACAGGGAAGGCCCTTTCCCAGTGCAAGAGCCAGCCAGCCTGGATCGCAGAGACACCTGTGAAACTGAACTTTGTTCTAGCTTCAGAGTGCTCAGCTGCAGAATGAGTTATAAGGAGGGGCTTCAGTGGCGGTGAGCAGTACTCGCTGCAAAATAACATACCTGGCAGGTCTTCCCCAGGCCCATCTCGTCTCCCAGGATGCAGCCATTCTGACAATGGAAGCGCTGGGCAAGCCAGTTGACTCCCTCCAGTTGATAAGAGCGTAGGTGAATCCCTAGAAACAAAAAATACAGCAAATCTGAACAGCAGACATTTTAGCACATGCATAGGCAATGTTCTAAGAGTCCGAATGAGGAACGCAGCCTAAATTCACGTAACTCCAGACCTCACTGGCCATATCCTTTGCTGAGGAGTATGGATATCTAAACCTCTCCTGACTTCCAAACTACTTTTTGAGCAGATGTGTTCACCATTATATTCAAAGTCCCAAAGGAGCCTGTCAGTTAGCTGATTCACTTGATAGATGCGGAAGTCAACTTGGGATCTGGCCTCTGTACTGCCTGAGACTCACACCAGTGTCCATTCTGGGAAATAAGGCATTACTGATGCAAATTAACAACAAGCAACAACACATAGATTGTACATGTGTCTGCTTGCTTCACTGCATCCATTTAAATCTGCCATCAGTGCTAAAGGGAAAAACTCAGGACTATGCTAAATAATGCTTCAACACAGAAGGACTGTTTTTAAGAATGGAAAGGGTGTTTGTGTATAGGGATGGCAAAAAACATGAAATCCACATGGAGCTTCTACTGATTCTCTCTCCCTTGGAGAGAAAAAAACCAGTTTCAAAGAATAGCCATATCTTACAAAGGTGAAAGACCATTAGCATACTTTATATAAGAACTATTAGCAAAAATAGAACTTTCTGGTTTAACTTATAGCTTTAAAAATCTTCAAAATATATAATTGTACAACATTTTTTTAAAAATAGGTATTTTTTCATGGGCACTTAAAAATACCAGAGTAGTAGTAAACACTTTACATAAATTACAGTATCTCAGGCTGGGGGCGGTGGCTCACACCTGTAATCTCAGCACTTTCGGAGGTCGAGGTAGGCGATCACCTGAGGTTGGAAGTTCAAGACCAGCCTGGCCAACTTGGTGAAACCCATCTCTACTTAATAAGACAAAAATTAGCTGGGCAGGGTGGTGGGTGCCTGTAATCCCAGCTACTTGGGAGGCTGAGGCAGGGAGAATTGCTTGAACCTGGGAGGCGGAGGTTACAGGGAGTTGAGAATGCGCCACTGTGCTCCAGCCTTGGTGACAGAGCGAGACTCTATCTCAAAAAAAAAAAAAATAAATTACAGTATCTCATTTAATGCTTATAACAATTCTACAGAGTAGATGTTATCCCCATTTTATAAATTAGAAAACTCAGAGATTTCTATTTCTGATGGGAGTATACATACTTTCCTCTATTCCTACTGCTAAGCAGAAATAAAAACCCTAGACATGATAGATAAAGCAAGCATAAGACTCTGAAAGGTGTAGTGAAGAAGCAGATTGGCTAGGGACCTTGGGACCTGAGGAAGGACAGGGTAGTGAGTTTCCCGGAATTTATTTTTGCCTTATATAGCCCAGTCTGAGAGGTCAAGAAATCCGCAAATGGGAAACACCAACAGGTGTAGACCAAAACGAAAACAAATCAGAACACCCCCTGTATCAGTCTGTTAATAAAGACATGCTGATAATAAGTACATACCTGAGATTGGGTAATTTATAAAGAAAAGAGGTTTACTTGACTCATTGTTCCACATGGATGGGGAGGCCTGACAATCATGGTGGAAGGCAAATGAGGAGCAAAGTCCCATCTTACATGGCAAGTGAGCTTGTGCAGAGAACTCCCACTTATAAAACCATCAGATCTTGTGAGATTTATTCACTACCATGAGAATAATATGGGAGAACTGCCCCATAATTCAATTATCTCCACCTGGCCCGTCCTTGACACATGGAGATGATTACAATTCAAGGTGAGATTTGGTTGGGGACATAGCCAAACCATATTAACCACCCTCCCCTCACAAGCCTGCTCCCGCTAGAAAATGGCAGCCTAGCAAGTCAGGAAACTTTTAGATAATAACTGCTATATTCTAGCTAAACACCACAGGAATAAACCTGTGGTCCCACCAGCAAAGGCCAAGTGGGAAGCACTTGGGGAAGCACAAGGGGAAGCTGTAGGCTTCCCCCTACAGCTATAACGAGTGCCCCAGCACCCCAACCAAGGCGGTGTAAGAGAAGGCCAAGTAGGGAGCTGGGATTTGTATCCCTACCAACTACCAACCAGTAATGAGGACCAACCCCTTGGCTTCTCCTGCGGGATCAGTAGAGACTCAGGAGGGAGCCACAACTCCCACCCTCACCCAGCAGGAAGGAGAGGCCCTTTCCCATCCCCAGATATAGACAGAGGCTGAAAGGGGGGCCTGGACTTCTATCCCCACCTAGCAATATCAAGGCAGCAGACCCTCTTCCCCTGCCAGAGCAGTGACAGACAAAGACAGTCAAACAGGAGGTTTAAACATGATACAAAAATGCCTGGCTCCAATTATTATAAAAAATCATTCATTATATCAAGAACTGGGAAGTTGCAAACTGAACGAAAAAAGATAATCAATAGGTGCCAACACCCAGATGACACAGACTATCTGACAAAGACTTCAAAGCAGTAATGATAAAAATGCTTCAACAAGTAGTTATAAACACACGAACAATTGAAAAACCAAAAACCTAAGATAAGAAACAGAAATCTCAGCAATGACATAAAAGATACAAAGAAAGACCAATTGGAAATTTTAAAACTGAAAAATACGATAACCAAAATAAAAGGCTACTGAGGCTATTTATGAGATCAACAGCAGAATGGAAGGAAGTGAAGAAAGAATCTGTAAGACAGAATAGAAGTTATAGAGAAATTACAATCAGAAAAGAATAGAAATTAGAGAGATTACAGTCAGAAAAGAATAGAAATTATAGAGATTACCATCAGAAGAGAGAGAAAACAGACTGAAAACAAATGAACCTCAGGGAACTCCAGGACTACCACAAAAGATCTAACATTTGTTCAATGGTGTCCAATAAAAAAAAAAAAAGAGAGAGACGGAGGAAAGGGCTGAAAAAGTACTTAAAGAAATAACAGCTGAAAAATTCCCAAAATTGGCTAAAGACCTACAGTTCCAAGAAACTGAGTAAACCTCAAACATAAAAAAATCCTGCCAGGCGCAGTGGCTCACACCTGCAATCCTAGCACTTTGGGAGACCGAGATGGGTAGATCACGAGGTTGAGATTGAGATCATTCTGGCCAACATGGAGAAACCCCATCATTACCAAAAATACAAAAATTAGCTGGGTTTGGTGGCATGTGCCTGTAGTCCCAGCTACTCGGGAGACTGAGGGAGGAGAATCGCTTGAACTTGGAGGTGGAGGTTGCAGTGAGCCGAGATCAAGCCACTGCACTCTAGCCTGGCAACACTTGGTAACTCCATCTCAAAAAAAAAACAAAACAAAGAAATACATACTAAGATATGTAATTATTTAAATGCTGAAAACAAAAGACAAATAAAATATCTTAAATGCAGCCAGAAAAGAAACAAACACCTTACTTAAAGAGGGAAAAAACTATTCAAATGCAAGCAGATTTCTTGTCAGAAATCTTAAAGGCCAGAAAGAAATGGCACAACGTTTTTTTTTTTTTTTCAAGTATTGAAAGAAAAGAACTGTCAACCCCGACTCCTGTAATCAAGAAAACTAGTATTCAGGAACCAAGAGGAAATTCCCAGATGAAGGAAAACAGAGTATTTATCACCAACAAGCCTACCCTCAAAGAACGGCTGAAGGAATTCCTTGGAAAAAGGGAAATGATAAAAGATGGAATCTTGGAACATCAGGAATAATGTGAGAATGTAACATTCTTGAGTTTTAAAATTATGTTTGACAGCTGAAGTAAAGATTGTAACAGTGTCTGATGTGGTTCTAAAGGCAAATAAAGGAAATACTTAAGACAATTATAAATAGAAGGTAAAGAGATATAAAGGGAAGTAAGGTTTCCATACTTTACTCAACTAGGTAAAATGACAATATCAGTAGGCTGTGATTTTATACACACATGTACATTAATATACAATACCTGTCACAACCATTAAAAAGCTATACAAAGAGATAAACTAAAAAACACTGTAAATAAACAAAAATAAAATTCTAAAAAATGTTCAAATAATTCACAAGAAGGCAAGAAAAACAGATAAACTAAAATAATAAAAATAAGATGGCAGACTTAAGCTCAAGCATATTACATGAAATATAAATCATATATCAATTAAAAGACAAAGACTTCGAGTGGATTTTAAAACATAACCTAATTATAAATTGTCTACAAGAAATTCAACCCAAAAATAATTAGTTAAACGATTGAAAAGTAAAAGGATGAAGTGGTAGATAAAACAGTGGCCCTCACAAAGATGTCCACACCCCGCTCCTGGAATCAGTAAGTTACCTTACATGGCAAAAGGCATTCTGAAGATATAAATAAGGTTAAGGATCTAGAAATGGGAAGAGTATTCTGAATTATCCAGGTCGGCCTGGATAATGCAATGGACATGCAATCTAATCATGCATCATTCGGAGAACCTTTAACAGCTGTGGTTAGACACAAAGCTGACTAGAAAAGGATCAAAGAGATGAAATGTCCTGGCTTTGAAGTTGGAGGAAAGCAGCCAGGAATCAAGGAATGTGGGCAGCCTCTGGATGCTGGGAAATATATTCTCTCCTAGAGTCTCCAGAAAGGAATGCAGCTCTGCTGATACCCAATGATAGAAGAATACACGTTCTTTTCAAGGGCCATGGACCATACAACACATTCAGGGCCTGTCTTAGTCCATTCAGTGTTGCTTTGGAACACCTGAGGCTGGATAATTTATAAAGAAAAGAGGTTCATTTGGCTCATGGTTCTACAGACTGTATAAGAAGCATGGCACCAACATCTGCTTCAGGTGAGGGCTTCAGACTGCTTCCACTAATGGCAGGAGAAGTGGGGCTGGCTCGTATAGAGATCACGTGGTGAGAGAAGGAGAAAGAGATAGGGGATATCAGGCTCTTTTTAACAATCAGCTCTCTAGAAACTGATACATAAGAAGTGACTCACTCTCTCTGCTCCCTGCTAGGGAGAGTATTAATCTATTCAGAAGGGATGTGCCCCCAAGGCCCAAACACCTTTCTTTGGCCCCACCTCCAACACTTGGGATCAAATTTCAACATGAGATTTGGTGAGGACAAATAATCCATATCCAAATTACAGCACGGCCAGAAAACCTCAACACATTTAAAAGAAGTGAAATTGTACAGAGTATGTTCTCTGAACACAATGGAATGAAATTAGAATTCATGGACAGAAACATTAGAGATACTGTAAATTTCTCAACACTTGGAACCTAGACAACACATTTCTAAACAGTCCATCAAAAGAGGAAGTCTCCAGGGAAATAAATACACTGAACTAAATAAAAAAATGAAAATACAACATCAAAATTTGTCGGACAAAAAAAGTAGATCACGGACTTAAATATAAAACTGTAAAACTTAGAAAAAAACTCTTTAGGATCTGGGAGTAGGCAATGAGTTCTTATATTTGACATCAAACAAAAAAACTATCCACAAGAGAAAAAAATGATAAATTGATAAATTTTAGCCAAAATGTAAAACTTTTGTAAGACACAAATTTGGAGAAATAAGCAAAAATTTTGCATACTTTTTATTCTAGAAAGGCTACCTTTCAGGAATTAAAAGTCCATAGCTATAATAAATATTTGGTTATAAGGATATTGAGAACATGATAACAGTAAAGAGATTCTTGAGATTAAAATTTATTTTCTTTATGCATAGGCTATTTCCCTAAATGTTTTACAGAGAATATGTACTATTTCTGTAACCAAAAGAAAAAAAAAGCAGTAAGAATTTTTGTAACCAACTCATGAAGAATAGTTTCTCATAATATTAATTTATTCTGGTAAACAGATATAGGATTTACAAGTTACAATATTCAGTAGCTATTCCTTTGGCTACGCTTTTCTATTTTTCTTTCTCTCCACTACCAATTTATCCCAGTTGCCACATTTGCCTACTTAATTCTGCATTTACCACCTCCGCTCCATCCACTCAAACTTGTAACCTCTTGTCTCATTTTCACTAAAACACCCGCCCATATATGTACCTTTCTCCTGGCTATTACCTACAGCTAAGTATCAAATGGCACACTTTTCTGAGCCTTCTCTCACACAAGTTCTTAAAAAACCATTCCTAACACTTGCAAAGAAATAGGCAAACACACAAACATAAACTTTAGTCAAGATAAAGTCAAACAGGGCCGGGCGCGGTGGCTCAAGCCTGTAATCCCAGCACTGTGAGAGGCCGAGGCGGGTGGATCACGAGGTCAAGAAATCGAGACCATCCTGGTCAACATGGTGAAACCCCGTCTCTACTAAAAATACAAAAAATTAGCTGGGCATGGTGGCGCATGCCTGTAATCCCAGCTACTCAGGAGGCTGAGGCAGGAGAATTGCCTGAACCCAGGAGGCGGAGGTTGCGGTGAGCCGAGATCGCGCCATTGCACTCCAGCCTGGGTAACAAGAGTGAAACTCCGTCTCAAAAAAAAAAAAAAAAAAAAAAGATAAAGTCAAACATAAAAAGACCAGTCTAAAGCTCATACTTAAATTGGATACATACTCCTTACAGCCACGGACACATTCTTAGACTCCGGGAATCAAGGAGAGAGGCTTTCTCTTTCACGTCTGCATTCTCTCGACTCAACTTCATCCTTCTCTCTTCTAAGTTAAACACAGAACTGCATCTTTTGCTTCATTACTAGAATGACAAACCTCACTCTTTCGTGGTGTTGAGCACTTAAACAAATTATAATTTATACTTTTAAATGAACTCTCACTCACTAGTCCAAAACTCTAGGTAGGAAGGTTCCATATTTGTTTTACTCATCTCTGCAGCCAATACCTAAGAATACGCTCCCAGGAGCCTTCAGTAAATCACGAATAAACGACTGTATTATTATTACTGATGCACGATTCTGTTAATACAGTCAAGACCCGCACTACGTTCCCCACTTTGCAAATAAGGAAAACGAGGCTGGGTGGGGGGGCTGGGGGTTCAGTGGCAAGTCAGCGCAGATCCGGGAGTAGAGCGGGGTCTCGGGGCTGCAGGAAGCACGCGTCAGCCGCGCCTCGGCGGGGCTGGGGGGCGTGCAAGGTTCGCGCTTTGCAGACTCTCCGAAAGGGCCAGTGTCAATAAATCGAGTTACGTGCGGTAGTGAGCGGACAAACTTAGCCAGTCCGCTCACTATCGCACATAACTCGATTGGGGAAGAATTCATCAGTGGCGAATTTTCCAGTAATTGCGCGCGCACAGTAAACAGAGAAGAAGAGACTGGGAGATGCGTTGAGCGCTTTACAAAAGCAACCAACAAGCCCCACAGGCGAGGACCCAACCTCACGGTAACAGCAACTCTAAACTTACATCCCCGGTGCGCCCGGCCTTCCGACTGTTCCTCGGAGGCCTGCAGGGGGCGCTGCCCTTACCACGTTTCCCCTTCCACAGGCCTGGGACCGGACCTCATTCGTCCCGCGTCCGCCGGCCCGCCCACCGCGCCAGCAGGGTCCGCGGCCACCCAGCCGGGGAGCGGTTTCTCCCCGCCCACGGCAGGAACGCAGGAAGGCCCTGTCGCCGGCTGGTAAACAAATCACCGGGCGGCCCCCTGCTGCGCCCCCGGCCCGCGAGAGGCAGACCCAACGGGTTGGCCCGCCTGGGCGAAGCCCGCCCGGAGCCTGCTCACCTGTCAGCCCCCACTGCTGTAAATCCTGCTCCTGCACCCGCGCCCGCGGTGCCTCGGCTCGGCCCTCAGTCTGAAACCGAAGTAAGAAACCGGGCGCTCGACCCCCACTACCAGCAGCGCCCTCCATCAGGCCGGGAGAGGCCCCGCCCTGCGCGGGCCTGCGCGCCTTTGCTTCAGGCTCTCGCGACGGGCTGGGGCGGGCGGGGGCGCGCGGGGCGGGCGGGGGCGCGCTGGGGCGGGCGGGGGCGCGCGGGGCGGGCGGGGGCGCGCGGGGCGGGCGGCGGCGCGCTGGGGCCCGCCTGCGAGCGAGGCGCCGCCAGAGGGCGCGTCCTTCGTCGACGTCTGCAGCGGAGATGGTGCAGTTAGCCTCCGGCCCTGGCAGTTCTTGCAGCGCGGTGCGTGGAAGGGCCACCCGGTTCTCACCAGGTGTGCTTCTGAAGCGCTAGGCATCCAATTGCCTGAACTGACCGTCACGGAGGTGGCATGTGCTCATCATGCATTTATTATCTACTCAACATCGACTGTCACTTGTCAGATACTCCGCTGGACCATGAGGCTTGCAGAAGTGGGTAAGACTTTGTCGGTGCGCTCCAGTGATTCACGACAGGTCAAACCGTGCTTGTTGGGCTTACATAGTGGTAAACTGGTTTAGACCGTGAAATCCCTTTCTTCTTTTTCTTTCCTTTTTTTTTTTTTGAAACGGAGTCTTGCTGTGTCGCCAGGCTGGAGCACAGTGGCGCAGTCTCGGCTCACTGCAACCTCCGCCTCCCGGGTTCTAGCGATTCTTCCGCCTCAGCCTCGCGAGTAGCTGGGACCACAGGCGCGTGCCAAACGCCCAGCTAATTTTTTGTATTTTTAGTAGACACGGGGTTTCACCATGTTGGCCAGGATGGTCTCGACTTCTTGACTTCGCGATCCACCCGCCTCGGCCTCCCAAAGTGCTGGGATTACAGGCGTGAGCCACCGCGCCCGGCCGAAATCCCTTTCTTATTCCCTGTGACCTGTAGGCCAAAATTGGGAACCTGTGAATAGTAGTAAATTAAAATCACCAAAGACGTCATTGCTGCAGTGGGTATCTCGAGTGCATTACGGGGAGCAGATTGATGCAGTGTGTTCAGTTAGGGGTCACTGTGACTCAGCATCAGGTTTGAGTGGATTTATGATGTAATGCACCATTAATATAAAGATGATAATAACAAAATAGGTGCATTTGTTTATGAAGTTCTAGGTGGTATCCTAAGAGCTTTAAGTATATTTTCTTATTTAACTCTCATAATAACCAATAATTAGGTATTATAATTGTCCCCACATTATAAATGAAGATACTGTGACTTGGAATGGTAATTGACAATACTGGAACAGGAACTATATTATTCTCGGGCTAATGTCATTAGAATAGTATTCTCATTTAGGTTAATAATCTTGGTGCTTCCTTCTTCGATAAACTCATGTTAAATTTGCATTCTCCCTTATTCTCATCTTCCCCTAAGGTAAAAGGGAAAAATTCGTTCTGAGCCACAAAAGGGATGACTTCAGATTGGTTTATTCATAAAAACTCAAGCAAAGCACTGTTTTATAAAGCTATTTTTGTGTCTTGAGTCATCTGTAAATACTGACAGAACCACGTTCTTTGTGCCAAGCACTCTTTATGGTACTGATACCTATCATAACCACATACTATGTGCCAAGCACTCTTTATGGTATCAGTGCCAAGCACTCTTTATGGTATCCATAAAGACCATGGTATTCATAAAGAGTGCTTGGCACAAAGTACGTGGTTATGATAGAGGTCACTAATGTCATGTAGCTTATATTTTAAAAGAAGGAGACAAGCAATAAACAACTAAAAATCAGGATTCGTGCTAACAGTAAAACAGAGTCACATAATGGGGCGATAGTAATTTTGTACAGCAGCTTTCCTGCTTAGGTGTTAAAGCAAATCTGAAGACAGATTTACATCCTTTGGTGGCTTCTTCAGAGGGACCTCTGTCCTATGTGGCTGCTCATGAGTGGTTTTTGCATCTTAGTCTTCATGTTTGATTTATTTCCTCCCCTCTAGATTCTACCAGTAGACTTATCGACTAAAACAGCCATATCAACCACTTGCCGCTTAAATACAAGCCTGTTTATTATTTTCACTTAAAGTACATTTGTTGTAGCAGAATACCAGATGATAGAGTCCTAGCTATAAGCTAAGTAGACTGTTGGTATACTATTTAGGTATACCTAAAATACAGCTAAGAGAGGTGGCTGAGAGACTCCAGGTCTGCCAGTGAGGTGACTCATAGAAGTTTCGCTCTGGTTACTGTGTGAAAAGATCTATAGATGAGCAGGATGGAAACGAGGAGGCCAGTTTGGAAACTATCGCAGTAGTCTGGGCAAGAGTTGATAGTTTTGGGGCCAGCATAGTGATAGTGGAGTGGCGAGTAGTGATCTGAAACTAGATATATTGAAAGGATAGAGCTGATAGGATTCACTGATTGAGCGTCTGGAAGAAATGGAAAAGCAAAAGATGGTTTCAGTGATGTGGGCCGAGCAACCGGTGGAATGAAGATGGCTTATGGAGAGAGGAAGATTGAGAATGAGAAGATTTGGGAAACATACAGCGTTCTTTTTTAAGAAAAAAAAAAAAAAGAATTCATTTTTGGATGAGGTAGTATGAAATGGTTATTCAACATCCAAGTAGAAATTGTGAATAGATGGTTGGATAAACAACTCTGGCATTCAGAGAAGAGGTCAGAACTGAACGTATAAATATGGAAGTCATAATTTTAGGGTGAGACTGAAACTTTGGGTCTGGATGGGACCCCCTAGGGGACGACTGCAGCTGTAAAAGACTAAAACTTGGACAGCTAATATTTAGATGTTGAGAAGAGGTGGAAGCAGCAGAAAGGACTAAGAAGAATAGCCAGTGGCACAGAATGAGAGCTAAGAGCACGGTATTCCTGAGGCCAAATGAAGAGCAATTTCAACAAGAGTGGTTGTCTGTGTCAAATGCAGCTGAGAGGTGGAGTAGAGAAATAACCACTAGAGTAGCTCGTATGATGGTCACTGATGATGTTGACAAGAACAATTTCTATGTATTGGTGGAGTCAAAAGCCTGATTGTAGTAGATTGAAAAATAGAATGGGAGGAAAGAAAGACAGGATGTCTCATACCTCTTTTAAGGGTTTTGCTGGCTTGGTGTGATGGCTCATGCTTGTACTCCCAGCACTTTGGGAGGCTGAGGCAGGTGGATCACTTGAGCCCAGGAGTTTGAGACCCAGCCCGAGTAACATGGCAAAATCCCATCTCTAAATTTTTGTAAAAATACAACAATTTAGCCAAGCATGGTGGCATGCATCTATAGTCCCAGCTACTTGGGAGACTGAGGTAGGAGAATCACCTGAGCCTGGGAAACCGAGGCTGCGGAGAGCTGTAATCACACTACTGCAGTCCAGAGTAAGACCCTGTCTCCAAAGGAAAGAAAAAAATGTTTTTTAGGGGAAAAAAAGGAGCAGAAAACTGGAAGTAGTAACTGATAGGGGATAGTCAAGCATGTTGAATACTGATAGGAATGATCCAGTAAAGAGAAAAACTGATCTGGCCGGGCGCAGTGGCTCAAGCCTGTAATCCAAGCACTTTGGGAGGCCGAGGCAGGTAGATCACGAGGTCAAGAGATTGAGACCATCCTGGTCAACATGGTGAAGCCCCATCTCTACTAAAAATGCAAAACGTTAGCTGAGCGTGGTGGCACGTGCCTGTAATCCCAGCTACTCAGGACGCTGAGGCAGGAGAATTGCCTGAACCCAGGAGGCGGAGGCAGAGGTTGCAGTGAGCCGAGATCGCACCATTGCACTCCAGCCTGGGTAACAAGAGCGAAACTCCGTCTCAAAAAAAAAGAGAAAAACTGATCAAATAAGAGTGATGTCCCTGAGTGAAGGAGGAGGGATCTAATACACGTAGAAGGACTGGCATAGACAGCTCATCCAAAACAAGCAGAAGGCACCAGATATAGACAGATGTGGTGGTGCGAACACATGGAAGATCTCTCCCAGTTGTTGCTATTTTCCAGGTGAAATAAAAAAGCAACGTCATCAGATGAGCTTGAAGAGAAAGAAGGGGGTTTTAGAGGTTTAAGGAGGGAATGGTACAGGATAATTGTGAGGGGAGTGGACAGTGAATTGACTAGAGAAACACGGTAACATTGGCAAGCAGCAATAAGGATCGCTTGAGATTTATCATCATTAGGCCAATTAGCATGATACTGTTGGGTAAGTGGGAAAGAGTTAGAGAATTACATTTTGCCACGGTTGAATTTTTGCCAGACGAGTACAATAAAGAGTGATTTTACTGGTCGTATCCCCAGTGTCTAGATAGGGGTAAATAAGACAGATAAGGTCCCTGCACTTACGGAGCTTAGATTCTACTGAAGAAGAAATACAAAGAAAGGGAGGAATAGAAATAAGTTATCAAGTAGTGTAGTGCTAATAAGATAGTAAGACAGGGTAATGAGATTGTGAGGCTGGGGCGCAGTTCTGGATAGAATGGATTGAAGGGAGTATCACCAAAAAGATGACATTGGAGCTAAGATCTGAATGATGAGAAGCCAGCTTTGTGAAAATGGAGAAAGAATGTTTAAGGCAGAGAGACAAGTGCGAAGACATTCAGGCAGGATTAGCAAGAGAGTAAGAGATTTTAAAAATGAGTAGGGGTACACTTAAAGAGGACTTGGCCACTAATCGAAAATAGGGCTGAAAGAGAGAGAGAGAGAGGAGTTGGAGTTGACTCCCCCTAGTTTCCGCCTTGGATAACTGGATGGCTGTGGATGCCATCACTGAGATGGAAAACATTGGAGACAAAAGCTGGCTTGAAGAAGGAAAGAGGAATTAACCTTTAGGGTGTGTTGGATTCGTATGAACAGTGCTGGACACACAGTACACACTCAATAAATGTTGAATGTTTGAATGAGGTGCCTGTGGAGCAATTCTAAAATCTAGGGCATATGACTGTTATAACTTTGAAGTATAGAGAGTGCATTTCACAGCTGGACAAACCAAGGCACAGAAAGTTTAGGAAACTGGTCCAATGTTTTCTGGCAAGTCAACACTAACTGCCAGAATAAAGTTTAGCCTCAACTCTTTTCTCACTCATTGTTCAGGTTTTACAATAATGATGCTCTTGTTAATTCTTGTTTTATTCCTCCACAGAATGGATACATCCTCTGGCAACAGCAATTTAAGATCAAAGGTAACCAACTCACGCTGTCAGTAAGCTTTAGTATGTGAAAACGTTACCAAAATAAGCATGACTAAGCACGAATTAGGAAACAAGTTGTGTTTGCTCTGTTTCATAACATGGGGCACCAGTTAGAAACACCTAGTGAGTCAGATACAGAACTTAGATAAAAGCTGTGACTGAAAGTGAACTTTTATTCAGACCTCTTGAATAAATGAACTTGGAACCTTGGGCCTAGGTTAGAGTTCAGTCAGTGCCCGTGGGTGGAAAATTTTTGTGCTGAGATGAAAAAGACTTGGGTTTTCTTCCTTTCAATAAATGAAAAACTATATTTTGATTTTTGATGCCATTATACCTCTTTGTCATGAAATAACAGGCAATAAATTTAGAACCCAGAAAGCCAGGGAAAATATACCGAAGTATAGAAGTATAGAAACAAAGTAAGTTGGCTTCATAGGACTCTTGCCTAGTCACCTCAGAGAATTGCCACTCCCCTTTACTATCAAAGGTAAGGTCATAAAACAGGAATATTATCAAGTAAAGAGAACATAGTTTAGAAATTATAGGTATCTGTACATCAAAATTTGCCCACACTCTTTTTGCTTGAAAGGACAGTGTTGGCCGGGCTCAGTAGCTCACGCCTGTAATCCCAGCACTTTGGGAGGCCGAGGCGGGCGGATCACGAGGTCAAGAGATTGAGACTATCCTGGCCAACATGGTGAAACTCCATCTTTACTAAAAATACAAAAAAATTACCTGGGCATGATGGCGCGTGCCTATAGTCCCAGCTACTCAGGAGGCTGAGGCAAGAGAATTGCTTGAGCCCGGGAGGCGGAGGTTACAGTGAGCCGAGGTTGTGCCATTGCACTCCAGCCTGGGCAACAGAGTTAGACTCTGCCTCAAAAAAAAAAAAAAAAAGAAGGCTTCCCGCCGCCCAAGATGAAAGGAAGGCAGGCCAAGGGGAAGAAGGTGGCTCCCGCTCCTGCTGTCGTGAAGCAGCAGGAGGCCAAGAAAGTGGTGAATCCACTATTCGAGAAAAGGCCTAAAAATTTTGGCATTGGAGAAGACATCCAGCCCAAAAGAGACCTCACCCGCTTTGTGAAATGGCCCCGCTATATCAAGTTGCAGCGGCAGAGAGCCATCCTCTATAAGCGGCTGAAAGTGCCTCCTGCAATTAACCAGTTCACCCAGGTCCTGGACCGCCAAACAGCAACCCAGCTGCTTAAGCTGACCCACAAGTACAGACCGGAGACGAAGCAAGAGAAAAAGCAGAGGCTGTTGGCCCAGGCCGAGAAGAAAGCGGCTGGCAAAGGGGACGTCCCCAGTAAGAGGCAACCTGTCCTTCGAGCAGGAGTCAACACCGTCACCACGTTGGTGGAGAACAGGAAAGCACAGCTGGTGGCGATTGCTCATGATGTGGATCCCATTGAGCTCATTGTCTTCTTGCCTGCCCCATGTCATAAAATGAGAGTCCCTTATTGCATCATCAAGGGGAAGGCATCATCAAGGGGAGGACTGGGGAGGCAATGTCCTGGGTCCAAAGTCTGGCTCCCATCGCCAAGCTAGAAAAGGCAAAGACTAAAGAACTTGCCACAAAACTGGGTTAAATGTACACTGTTTCTGTAAATAAAAATAATTAATGCAAAAAAAAAAAAAAAAAAAGGAAGGACAATGTTTTCTTTTTAACTGACTGCCTTTTGACTGTCATGCCATGCCATCACATTGGTCATAAGCAATTTCACTCTTTATGTTCTCCAGCCAGCAGTATAACATTTATGCAATCTATCTAGCTAGTCCCTGAAAGCTTTTGAGTTTGCTAACTATGGAAATTTAACTTTTGTGACATACCAATAGCAGTGATGGCCTGTCCAGGAGAGCTTCTCTCATTATGCTAGCTGCAGTGGGAGTGACACACCAGGGCTGCCAGCTCCATGGAGCCAGGGGGAACTAGGAACAGGTGGAAGCCCCACCCCCTTCTGAGCTGGCAGGGCAGAAGCTCCCTGTTCCCAGGCTCAGCTATGGCTGCCTAGCTGCAGGTGCAGACCTGGGCATCCCTGTGCTCTTTGGGGCTGAGAGCAGGCAGGAGTCTCACTCTCCTGGGCACAGCTGCAGCCGTCCAAGTCATGTCCACCAACTGGGCCTCCCTGTGTTTTCAGGGGCTTGGAGCAGGCAGAAGCCTCACCCTCTTGGGTACAGCTAGTGCTGCCCAAGCCAGAGTTGTAGACCTGGGCATCTCTGCACTCTTGGGGGTCCTGGAAGTCCCACCTTGCTCCCACACGCTCAGAGTTGTCTGTTCCCACCGCCTGGCCTCTCCCTGCTCCCAGCACCTGCCGCATTCCTGGAGCAAGGTTGGGGCTGAGCCTGGGCACTGTTGCAGCCTGGCTGGGTGTGCATACACTCTGAACAGTGCTGACACATGACTTTGGCCCCCTCTGGACTTTGGGTGCCAGCACAGGAGGGAGGCTGAAGGGGTGCTAAGGGCAGCTCAGTCTTGGAGCTGGCCTTCAGTTGCCCCTTTGCACAAACAGTCTGGGTTCCATGAATGGCAGCAGGAGGCAGGCTCCTGGGTGGAAGGGGGCAGGTGCCCGGTAAAGACCCACCCTCAAGCTGGGGAAGGTCTGAAGCCTGGAGGCTGGGCTGCTGGTCCTAAAGGTTGGAGCGAGAATTTGTGTTTTTTAGTGGGTGTCCCTGTACCAATTGGCACGTACTTCCGCTCCTCTGAGGCCCATAAAAGCCCCAGACTCAGCCAGACTTGAGATGACAGGATGACCAGCTGTGGAGAAGAGCTACCAACCCCAGGGTCTCCTCTCTGCTGAGAGCTGAGAAGATGATGATGACCTTCCACCTGTGAAAAGGAGCTTCTCACTCCAGCGTCTCCTCTCTGCGGAGAGCTGAACAGACGTCAAGACAACCAGCTGCAGAGAGAAGCTACCTACTTCAGGGTCTCCTCTCTGCTGACAGCTGAACACTCAGTGGGACAACCTGCCTGTGGAGAGGAGCTACCCAATGTGGGTCTCCTCTGAGCTGTTCTGTCATTCAATAAACTTCTGCTTTACCTTGCTCACCTTCCACTTGTCCACTTGCATCATTCTTCCCAAACGCAGAACAAGAACTCAGGACCCACCAAATGTTGGAGCTAAGAGTTGTAACACAAACAGGGCTGAAACACGCGACATGCTCACCACATTGCAGAAAACAAGAAGGAGAAAAGAAGGAGAGAAAGAGAAGAAGAGAGGAACAAACTGAGGCACAGTTGTAACTTTGATTCAAGGGAGTTCCCCCCACCTCTATCCCCTCAAACTGCTCAAAAATGCCATGTACAATTAGTCTTCCTAATTAGAGGGTTTTAACAATCAGAGTGCTTCTGAAGGGCCCATGATGCATAGTAAATTATAAGGATAATAGTAGCTATCCTATAATGCTGTTGTGAAAGTTAACCTTTTTATTTCACAAGAAGCTAAATACAAATTTGAATGTCCAAGGTATTATGAAGGACCAAAAAACTTTACTTGGAAACGAGCCTGGAGATTACTCAAGTATCTGCATCTCATCAGTGGAGACTTAAGAAATTTGGGGTTACCCTCATTGTTGAGGTTCCATGGTAATCTCATTTGCTGGGGGTGTCTGCAGGCATAGGGTTTTCCCCGTATGTGTGGCCCACAGATATGGGTCATGAAGGGAAACAGAAATACCCACGTGCATACGCACACACACACTACACACACACACACACACACACACACACACACACACAGTGTGGGATATCTACTCCACGGTGGGCTCTAGCCAGCGTTGATAGATTGTATTAGTGTCCCTAACTATCTACTTTATCCCCATAAGATAGTTATACATTCATGCCCTTAGTCATGTGACTTTCAGTGCCTCAATAGGAAGAATCCCTGTGATTTGCTTTGGCCAATGGAATGTGAGTAGATGTGATTTACCTTAGTATATGACTTGAAGCTTTAAAGGGGCTTGCCCAAATTGTTCCTACCATCTGCCATGGAAACTATACAAATGAAATAAGGGCTATGCTGGTTAAAATCTTTGCTAATTTTTTCATGTCAGTATAAATTCATCTCATTAAATATATGTGTGTGTGTAATACAGTCCTTCCCCATCTTGATGAACATTGATGTAGTCATTTCAAATTTTTCACTATTACTCCATATAGACAATTGTTATTTGTTAATTAAAAATAGTGAAAACATTTTTAAGTTAGAAAACAAAACAATATTTTATGATTAATGCTGACCACTACTTGTTGAGCTCCAACTACATGCCAGGCCATGTGTGGGCACTTTACATGTATTATGACATCCATAGGTTCTGTGGATTAGGACATGCATATCTTTGGGGACCATGTTTTCAGCCCACCACAATGTCTGTGATTTATCTCCTCATCTTTTTTAGATATGCATTTTCCCTTCCTTCTCTCTGGGTAACCAAGTACCTAGCACATAGCAGGCACAGAACGGATGCTGTGCTAGAAACTTCTCCTGCGCTAGTCAGGATTGACTTATTAAGGGTTTACTACTGAACAAATAGCTCTCTGCATTTTAATTCAGTAAAAGTGTATTTCTTGTGTCACAATCCCATGGTTGTCAGGCACCTTTCCTTGGAAGCTCTCCTTCAGACAAGATCCAAGCCTATTCTAGCTTACAAAGATGCCATTTAAAAGTGGCCTCCAAAAGAGAATATTTGCTGAATGAATGCAGGCAAAATGCAAACGTAATGGAAAGAATTGGAAAACAGGAGAGGATCGGAGTAGAAGTGAGACTGTATTGTTTGAAAGCTCTTCCTGGGTTGGACCTTGGCAGAGACTCTGAACCCAGTTCCACATGTATGTGCATCCATACACACACACTCCTTAAAAAGCCTCACATCTTATCTTGGAATTAGTCATTGTTATCTCTCACTTGTAATATTGCTCTCTTCTAAGAGCAGGAGTAACTGAGTTCAGTCTGTATATTAATTTGTGTGTGTCAAGTTCTTGCACAATGAAGAAATTGACTCACTTGCAAATTGTCAGCGAGCCAAGAGAGTGAAAATTTAGACAAGGCTGAAAACATTGGATAAGTAATTTTAAAACCACAGAAAACATATTTGCTAAATTTAAAAGTAATTAATTATACGACACAACTGAAGCAGGGAGACATTAAAATAAAATTACATTGTTAACTAGATTTTAAAAGTAAATTATTGCATTATTTTGAATTTGTAAAACTGATTCAGTAGGAGGAGATTAATACTCAGTTTATAAAAGTATTCATGTTTTCCTTTAGGCATTTCTTCTAGCGCATTCAAAATTATCCAATTTACAGATAATTTATTTTTCAGTTAACTTCCAGCATATAAAATGGTTGTGTTGAGGCCGGGCGCGGTGGCTCAAGCCTGTAATCCCAGCACTTTGGGAGGCCGAGGCGGGTGGATCACGAGGTCAAGAGATCGAGACCATCCTGGTCAACATGGTGAAACCCCGTCTCTACT
>NW_016107858.1:1147424-1152833 GCF_001604975.1 Cebus imitator
TTTTTAAAAGATACTATTTTAGTATACATTTACATTTATAGCCGAATGCTTTGTGAAACATATTAGTCTTTAAAACATTTTACAGGCTGGCCTTGGTGGCTCACGCTGTAATCCCAGCACTTTGGGAGGCCAAGGCAGGTGGATCACTTGAGCCCAGGAGTTCAAGACCAGCTTGGGCAACATAGTGAAACCTCATTTCTAAAAAAAATACGAAAATTATCAGGTGTGGTGGCACACAGCTATAGTTCCTACTCAGGAGGCTGAGGTGGGAGGATCGCTTGAGCCCAGGAGGCAGAGGCTGCAGTGAGCCATGATTGCACCACTGCACTCCAGCCTGAGTGCCAGAGCGAGACCCTGTTTCAAACAAGAAAAAAGTTTGACAGTTCCAAAACATACTAATGTTAATTAGAGTCTGCTAAGTTGCTATAAATAAATACAATTTAAAAATTCAATGACTCAAACAAAATAGCAATTGCCTCTCATGTAAAAGTCCAAGATTAGCAGGTACAGATCAGAGGAGCAAAATTGACTCAGGGAGTGGTAGAAGGTGGGCAAGGATCCAAGGCATGAACCACAATCCATGCCTCTTACAACCCCTCACGTCCGTCAACTAGAACCCTGGGCTGGATGGGCCCTTGTTCTAACCCAGTGCCTGAAATCTTTTATCTGTTATATTGGTGGTTTTACCGGACTTAATATTTGAAAAGTTGGATTTTAGAAGTGGATAATTTGTATATTTGGTTACTCACATAACTGTGTGAAAGCACTATTAAAAATACTTTTATTTCATTGAAATTATCTGTTTATGTTTTGGTCTCCTCCACTAAACTGTAAGCTCCTCTGAGTAGGAAACAATATATTCCTCACTATACCCCCCCACCCCCACCCCCACCCCCGCACTGAATTCAGTGCATGGAGATTTAAAGGTAAATTTCTGCCTGAAGTGCAGATTCTTAGATCCAGATTGTGAGAAGTGGAGGAGAGAGGTATAGGCGAGCCGGGTGCGGAAGGGATGAACAGATCACCTGAAGGGGAGGTGTTCACTTAAGCATTTGGAACAGGAGTTGTTTTGGGGTTGTTGGCAGTTTGTCATTTTAAGACAAAATCCAGGAAGTTGAAAGTGGATGCAGAGGCGGGCACAGACTAGGCTAGGGGACACTTCGTTTTCAGAGAAAGTAGTTGGGAGTGCCGGCAACTGCAGCTGAAAGTAGAGAAGTTGTAGGATTAACCTGTTCGCCCAGAGCAGCTTCAGCTCACGTTTTATTCCCATCGAGGGAGTGAGAACCGGTGCCGCTGAGTGGGCGTGGGAGTGGGCGCGGAACGGAGGCGGAGCGCTAAGCCCCGCCCATTGACTCTTGCTCTTGTGTGTACCTTGTTAAGGTTTATGTTTATCTGACGACACTTAAGAGTCGAGTCGCCTCCGGACAGCAGCTGAAGGCTCTGCCTGGCTCTTCAGGAAAGGCGGCGAGGTCTGGTACCGCAGCAGAGCACTGTCATCTCTGGGCCTGCAGGCGCAGGGCTGCCCCACGCCAGCAGCGCGGTTCCCTAGGGAGCACAGGACCGTCGAATCTGTCCTCCCACAGCACCTCTTGTACAAAATTTATTCGAATGCCATGGCCAAGGTCTTCCTTGAAAAATGTTGACCGATGTGTGCTTTTTGTCCTTTGTCATCCTTTCTTTAGGACAGGCGGCACTGACCCACACGTGAAGATCTCTGGAGACCATGACTAAGAAAAGAATTGCTGTGATTGGAGGAGGGGTGAGTGGGCTCTCTTCCATCAAGTGCTGCCTAGAAGAAGGCTTGGAACCTGTCTGCTTTGAGAGGACTGCTGACATCGGAGGGCTCTGGAGGTTCCAGGTATATCTCCTGGTCACTCAATACTTGAAACCCTCCCTGCAACTACGTGCATGCAACACTTTGTCTTGTGTCAGGGACTATGATGGACTTGACAGTGATTACGTCTGCTAGGCTGCTGATCCTTTCTTAGCAGCCTTTGCTTCCGGCTTTATGAAGGTTCCTCTTGCCTTAGGCTGGCAGCAAAATGGGACACAGATATTATTTTTCCTTTTCTGTTGTCTGTGTAAATGGCCCAGAGACCATTTTCATGGAATGAGTTTTGCTGCTGTCCGGAAGAGTGAAACGATCTGAAGGGTAACAAAATCACAAACGTTAGAAAACCTGCAGGGGTTGGAAAATGCAGGGCTTGCTTATGGTCTGTATTAGTAGGTAAATGAGCTAGAATTATCTGCTTACAATCCCTTACAGGAATCCCCCTTTTCAATCTTCTCTAACCTTTTTTTTAAAAAAAAATTCTTGTTCACTTTAGGTAATTCTCTGACCATCCTAGCACTTTAATAGAATATAAAATCGTTTGCTTTGAACTTTTCCATCCCTTGAGAATTCCAAAGTCCCACCTTCGGAAGAGAGCAGAGTGCACCTGCAACTGGGTTATGTTTCATTTACTCTTTTAAATTCCAATTGTTTTAATAGGTACATCCAGCTCTGCAACTTTTTAGAAACAGTATTAAAATACTGTCTACTTAAATAATAGTTAAACTGGGAGCGGTGGCTCCTATCTATAATCCCAGCACTTTGGGAGGCTAAAGCGGGTGGATCACTTGAGGTCAGAAGTTTGAGACCAGCCTGGCCAACACGGCAAAAGCCCGTCTCTACTAAAAATACAAAAATTAGAACTGAGTGTGGTGGCTCCCTGTGATTCCAGCTACTTGGGAGGCTGAGGCTTGAGAATCACTTGAACCCTGGGAGCCAAGATCATGCCACTGCACTCCAGCCTAAGCGACAGAGTGAGACGCTTTCTCTCAAAAAAAAAAAAAAGATAAACTTACTACATTCCAAAGGATATCAACCACCTTTATTGATCTCCAAAATGACGTGCATTGTGTTTGCTTTTATTTTTTCACTTTTTTGAAGGAGAATTTTTATTACTTCTATTTACAGAAAATTCAGCAGTGTATATTTAACCCAGGTTAGTAGCAACTTCTTTCACTTTTCCCTTTTCCACTTTGGTGATTCAAGCCACAGATTAGGACCCAGGAAATTGCCTCCCCAGTGGCAGCTGATCTCATCATATCTGTCAATATTATTGGTTCTGAAAACTGCCACCAACTTAGCCACCCACACCTCCTTTGTCTTCCTAGTGAACCTGTGTGAAGGCAGCGTGGTGGAGGTCTTCCTGTGGACTGGAAGTCACAATCTTACCTTCCCCTTGATAATGCAGTAAGGGACCCCCTTTTAGGACACCAGGCAGGCAGGAAGACCACCAGTTTGATGGGATCCACGTGGTGTGCAATCGCCACCAGCTGAGCCTTCTTGTTCTCCACCAAGGTGGTGATGGTATTAACCGCTGCAGGAAGGACGGGTGGTGTCTTGGTGGGGATATCCCTTTGGTCAGCAGCTTTTTATCAGTCCAGAACATCAGTCTCTGCTTCTTTTCTTGTTTTGTCTCTGGTCTGTGCTTATGGGCCCCACGTAAGCAGTCAGGAGCTGTTTGGCAGTGTGAGACCTGGATGAATGGGTTAGTGGCAGGAAGTGCTTTCAGCAGCTTAGAGGATAGCTCCTTGCTATTGCAACCTGATACCAGAGGGAATTTGACAAAGAGGGTGAGGTCCCTCAGGGGCTGGATGTCCTGTCCAATGCCAAAATTCTTAGGCTTTTTCTCAAACAAAGCATTCGCCACTTTTTTGGCTTCCTGCTTCTTCACGACAGCAGAGTCGGGGGCCTCCTTCTTTCCCTTAGCCTTTTTTCCTATTGGCATCTAGGGTGGCTAGAGGAGAACAGGTTTGCTTTTAAACTAGCTTTCTGAACAGTGAATAGTACTGAGGTGCCCTAGTTCTGTTCTGCATTTCATATTTCATAAAAACTAACACAGTCTTGGCCAGCTACATAAAAGTCGCTTTATAGCATTTCTTAGTTGAACAGAAATACAGTCCTTTTGCATCCTGACTCTGTTTTGGGGACTAACTTTATGTGACAGTGATCCTTATTCAGATCTGGAGTGGATCCCCTTTGCTGACCTGTATACCTCTACCATCATCAGTCTTGGATATGGGCTAAAATCTGTTTTTACTAAACAGGAGAAAATTCTGCTCTGAAAATCCAGCCACAACATGGTATGGAGGTAAAGAACACAGTCTTGGGCTCAAACCTATGTCATTTCTGTCATCTACTAGCAGTGTGACCTTGGGCACATCATTAAGCCTAACTGTACCTCTGTTTCCTCACCTTTAAGAAGTGGGTAATAATAGTATCCACTTTATAGAGTTATTGCCAGGAGCAAGTGAATGGATAATTATGCCAATCACAACAGTGCCAGGTGCATAGTGCTACATGTCAGTTATTATTCAGTGACTCCCCTGCTCTCCATGCCAACAAACTTCTTAATTCCAAAATGACCCTGCCATTCATTAATTTACCGTAGTTTTCAAAAATACACTTCTGCACGAACATTTTTTAAAATTATTATTATATTTATTTTTTTTAAGATGGGGTTTCACCATGTTGGTCAGGCTGGTCTTGAACTCCCTCAGGTGATCCACCCGCCTTGGCCTCCAAAGGGCTTGGATTACAGGTGTGAGCCACCACGCCCGGCCACAAACATGTTTAAATAAACTTTTTATTTTATTTTAGAACAGTTTTAGACTTACAAAATTTATTAGGAAGACAGTACAGAGAATTACGGTATACCTCACACCCAAATCTTCCCTTAATAACATGTCGGTTATTATTCAGTAGGTTAGGGTGGGACTCACACAGGTGTGTCTTTACTAAGCATCTTAGCCAGGTTTGGCAGTTACTGAACAGGCATGAAATCAGTTGAGGATGGGAGGAGCTTCAGAGAGTCGTCCTGTCTGATTCTCAGGTTTCTGTATTATATCTCCAATGTGGTTTAACCTTCTTCTCTGCTAAAGACTTAATGTGGAGGTTTTTCTTCTGATTATCCACTTGACAAAATTTTAGCACTTTATAAGCTGCCTCCTTGCAAATAAATAAGCCGTGTTTATCGTAACACTCTGACTTCTGTTACAACAGACCACATCTGTGTCAACAAAATCTTTTAAGTCCTTTGAACCACCGGATTGGATGTGTGGTTCACCATTATATTTCTACAGCCACGCATGTGTTTTACTATCTCCATTTTTTAAAGCCCCCCCCCAGATGATTCCAGTGTGCAGACAAGGTTAAGAACAACGGTTCAAAGACAGTTTCTATTTCATGGGATTTTGAGAATCTGACAAGAACAGAAGACCCAAACTGTCCTCATTCCTCCCATTTAAATTCTCCTTTCTTCTGTTGTTATTACTGCTTCCAATCCTATCAGCTCCAATTATCCCAACTTCCATCCCCTACTTTCTCTCTCTCTCTCTCTTTTTTTTTTTTTTTTTTTTTTT
>NW_016107858.1:1152848-1157251 GCF_001604975.1 Cebus imitator
TTTTTTGAGACTGAGTCTCACTCTGTTACCTAGGCTGGAGTACAGTGGCATGAGTTTGGCTCACTGCAATCTCTGCCTCCTGGGTTCAAGCAATTCTTATGCCTCAGCCTTTCAAGTAGCTGGAATTAAGCATGCACCACCACACCTGGCTCATTTTTTGTATTTTTAGTAAAGACAAGGTTTCACCATGTTAGTCAGGCTGTTCTTGAACTCCTGACCTCAAGTGATCTGCTCATCTCAACCTCCCAAACTGTGGGGATTACAGGCATGAGACAGTCAGGTCATCTGCAAATAAAAAGGCACCTGGCCTTTTTTTTCTTACATAGACTTCCTGCTCAAATGTGTGGGCCTTGTGCCTCGGTAGGAAATATAATCAGTATTCAAAATTTATAGAGGGAAGATTTATTCATCAATGATAGAAAACTGTAAAATCCAGGAGCAGAAGCTTCTTTTTCTTCTACTCACTAACCCACTACTACCCTGTGTTCACTCTTTTGTAAAGCAGTAGATTGACACAGTGATAAACCTTAACTTAGATTCAAGCAGGTCGTTTGAAGGACTTGAAGGATTTTGTAGATGCAGGATAACACTTTGTTGTGGTTAGTGATTTGAAAAAGAGTTGAAATATACGAGTATCTCAGAGAGGTGAGATCTCTCATTCATTTCACTCAGTGATCCCAACAGACCTGCTGTGGAAAGCATGGCTCTACTCTTTGTAAACTTTGAAACATTGGAATACAGTTACAGACTTGTAATTATCAGTACCTAATAAAATATTTTGTTAGAGAGGGACTTTACAAATACATTTTCAGTGAATAAATGAAATAAAATTCAGAAGTTAGGAATGTGCCTCCCCTGTTCTCCATGCAAACAAACATCTTAATTCCAAAATGACCCTGCCATTCATTAATTTACCTTAATAAAAAAATACACTTATTGTATAAACATGGTTAAATAAACTTTTAATTATAGAACAGCTTTAGACTTATAAAATTTATTAGGAAGACAGTACAGAGAATACCTCACGTCCAGTTCCCCTATTATTAACATCTTTAAATAATGAATGAACCAATATTGACACATTATTATTAACTGAAGTCCATACTTTATTCAGATTTACTCAGTTTTTCCTAATGGCCTTTTTCTTTTCCAGGATGCCACCCAGGATGCCATATTACATTCAATAGTCATATCTCCTTAGGCTCTTTGGCTATAAAATTTCTTAGACTTTCCTTGTTTTTGATGCCCTTGATAGTTTTGGGAATTACTTACTCATCAGGTATGTTGTAGACTATCCCTCAGTTAGGATTTATCTGACTTTTTTCTCATGGTTAAACTGGGGTTATAAATTTTGGGGAGGAATATTATAAAGGTAAAGTATCATTCTCCTCACATCCCATCAAGGGTACATGCTATCAACATTATATCCACTGTTTTTTTATTTTGAAACCTCATTGTATTATTATAAGTAAGAAATTACCATTCAATGTATGCCAAAATATATCTTTGTTGACATGTAAGTTTGTTCCACTTTTCTTTTTTATTTTTCTTTTTCCAACTTTTATTTTAGGTTCAGGGGGCACAAATGAAAGTTTTTTACAAGGATAAATTGTATGGGGTTGGGATAACTGCTAGCCATATGCAGAAGACTGACACTGGATCCCTTCCTTTTGCCATATATGAAAATCAACTGAACATGGATTAAAAAGTTAAATGTAGGCCAGGCGCGGTGGCTCATGCCTGTAATCCTAGCACTTTGGGAGGCCGAGGTGGGCGGATCACGAGGTCAAGACATCCAGACCATCCTGGCCAACATGGTGAAACCCCGACCCTACTAAAAAATACAAAAATGAGCAGGGCATAGTGGTGCGCACCTGTAGTCCCAGCTGCTTGGGAGGCTGAGGCAGGAGAATTGCTTGAACCCGGGAGGTGGAAGTTGCAGTGAGCCGAGATCACGCCACTGCACTCCAGCCTGGTGCCTGGAGACAGAGCAAGACTCTGTCTCAAAAAAAAAAAAAAAAAAGTTAAATGTAAAACCTAAAACTATAAAAACCCTAGAAAATATCACCATTGATGTTAACCTTGATGTCCTGGCTCGAAGTAGTGTTTGTCAGTTTTTGCCACAGTAAAGTTGCTCTTTTTTTCACCCTTGCCATACTGTACTCTTTGGAACGAAGTCACTATGCATAGCCCACAAATAAGGACAAAGTCTTCTATTTCAGACCTTCTGTCTTTCCATATGGTCTTTAGAATCCACGTGTTAGCTTGGATTCTAAAATAGCTTGCTGGGATGTTGATTGGGATTGCATTGTATCTACAGGTCAAGTTGGAAAGAACCGACATCCTAACAATATTTAGTCTTCCAGTCTATGAATCAGACTCTCTCTCCATTTATTTAAATCTTAGATTTTCTTCATTTGTGTTTTGTAATTCATGTTTATAAGTTCTAGACATATTTTGTTATATTTATACCTATGCATGTAATTTCGGGGGTATTATAGATGGATTTTTAAAAATTTTGAATTCCAGTTGTTCGTTCTGATATATTTTTAAAAAACAATTTTTTTTTTTTTTTTGAGTCGGAGTTTCGCTCTTGTTACCCAGACTGGAGTGCAATGGGGCGATCTCGGCTCACCGCAACCTCTGCCTCCCGGGTTCAGGCAATTCTCCTGCCTCAGCCTCCTGAGTCGCTGGGATTACAGGCACACGCCACCATGCCCAGCTAATTTTTTGTATTTTTAGTAGAGACGGGGTTTCACCATGTTGACCAGGATGGTCTCGATCTCTTGACCTCGTGATCCACCTGCCTCGGCCTCCCAAAGTGCTGGGATTACAGGCGTGAGCCATTGCGCCCGGCCAAAAACAATTAATTTTTGTATGTTAACCGTGTATCCTGCAACCCTGCTGTACTCACTTATTGTCTCTAGGAATTTTTTTTTTTTTTTTCTGAGACAGAGTCTCGCTCTGTCGCCCAGGCTGGAATGCAGTGGTGCAGTCTCGGCTCACTGCAACCTCCGTCCCTGGGTTCAAGTAATTCTCTGCCTCAGCCTCCCGCATAGCTGGGATTACAGGTGCGTGCCACCACACCCAGCTACCTTTTTTGTATTTTTGGCAGAGACGGGGTTTTATCATATTGGCCTAGCTGGTCTCCTGACCTTGTGATCCGCCCACCTTGAACTCCCACAGTGCTGGGATTACAGGCATAACCACTGCACCCTGCCTTTTTTAAATTTTATTTTATTTTATAATTCTTTGGAATTTTCTACATAGAGTCAGGACATCTGCAGATAAAAAGTTGTCTTTATTCCCTTCCAATCAGTATATCCTTTACTTTTCTTTGTTCTATTATTGTACTAGCTAAGACTTCCAGTACAATGTTCAATAGGAGTGGTGAGAGAGGACGTCCTTACCTTGTTCCCAGTCTTAGGGGAAGAGTGTCTAGTTTCTGACTATTAAGTATGATGTTAGTTGTAGGTATTTGGTAGATCTTCTTTATCAAATTGAGGACGTTTATCTCTCTTCCTAGGTTGCTAAGAGTTTTTATCATGAAGAGGTGGTGTACAAACAACATTTTAACAAAAATAAAAGAAAAATATAGAAATCCTACTGCCTTAATAAATCACGTGGTTTTCTGTATTTTCAATTTTTTCTATTTAAAATAAATATACTCAAAAGTGACATATCTAACAGGGAGCAATTATACAATTATAATTAGGTACCCATAGGTAGACATAATATTACATATTTGGTAATTAGAATGTATATTTAATTTGACAATTACTTTTTCACTTACAGTTATATCACAGGCCATTTCTTAATGTTCCTGCACAGACTTCAAAATCAGTTTTTGGTGTCTCCAAATTCACTTTCCATAATTCATTAACTAATTCTTTTGAAAGCATTTTTTGCACATCCAAAACACACAAGTCCTAACAATAGAGATTTTAAAAAGGACAAAGGACAAAGCTGGTTTCTCACAATTGTGGAAACAAATGCATGATAATAAAGTATGTTTATGTTATCTTTGTAGAAATATGAACAGAGTTTTGGGAGCTTGGAGGATGAATGGGGGAATCTAACTCTCTGGAGAAATTAGAAAAGTCTTCCTGAAGGAAGTGACATTTGATGTGACTCTTGAAGGAGAGGAAATTTTCCATGTGAATAAATAGTAATATGTACAAAGGTTTAGAGTTGTGCACGAGCCTAAAATGTTCTGGGAAAAATTTAATAACTTAGAAATTTGAGATTAAATGAGGAGAACATTGGATTAAGATTAAAAGATAAGGGCCGGGCGCGGTGGCTCAAGCCTGTAATCCCAGCACTTTGGGAGGCCTAGGCGGGTGGATCACGAGGTCAAGAGATCGAGACCATCCTGGCCAACATGGTGAAACCCCGACCCTACT
>NW_016107858.1:1157429-1165349 GCF_001604975.1 Cebus imitator
ATAAACTAGGCTAGATTGTGAAATGTGCTAAATTTCAAAATAAGAAATTTTATTTTCTGGAATGAAGAGAAGTCATTAAGCAGTAGAGTGGCAGGATCTACTTTGTATTTATCAGAATACCCGTGGAGTGGTGTGGGAGATAAACTTTGCATGTTGAGATACTATAACTTACTAAACCATTCATCTATTTTGGGAACATTTAACATTGTTTCTAATTAATTGCTATTTAAGTAATATAAAAACATATCTTTATGCATTTGACTTTATATTATTTTGCAATTTTTCTTAGGACAACATTTTGGGAGTGAGATACATATATCTTATTGAACTCTTTTTGAGATAAGTGTTGATGTATTTTATTAGTTTTGTTATGCATTTTGTGAACTTACATCTAATTTTATATATCCCTTTCTCAATACAATTTGATATGCATCCAATAAACTTTTATTGAGTGTTATTTATCATTTTGTATGCTGTGGGGAAAACCAGGAGTACAATTCAAGGGGCTTACAATCGAGTTGGGATGATAAGGAATATACTACAAAACGTTATGGAGGTCTTTGAATCTTAATCTGAGAAATAGAAACTTTATTCTACAGGAAATAGGGCAACATTTAAAATCTTAATTAGGGCAGAGATATAGTCCAGCCACACCTCAGAGAGAACACTTTGGTTGAAATAGGTAGACTAGATTAGAAGAAAAGACTTCGAAGGAGACTTGTGAAAATGTGATCAGCAGTTAAAGGAATGAGACTTTGGATCATGGGGCAGAGGAGAAAAACAACCCTAAAAATGGACAAAGGCAACAAATGCTCTCCTTTGTGGCTATTTATGTTTCATAATACTCAATATCTCAATATCTGTTCATTTCTAGAATAAAAAGGGAGGAAATCCAAATTGATTAAGGTGATTTTCCATAATCAAAACTATTTTTGAAAATCTAAAAATCTGAAAACTCATTTGTGAAGTCTCCATGACAGAATAACAGGCTGGGTAGATGGCATCGTTGCATTACTTTATGTGATCAACACAACAGCGCCATGGGTAGTTAACAGGAAGTTTTGTTTTGTTTTGTTTCTTTTTGAGATGGAGTTTCGCTCTTGTTGCCCAGGCTGGAGTGCAATGGCACAATCTCAGATCACCACAATCCACCTCCCAGGTTCAAGCGATTCTCCTGCCTCAGCCTCCCAAGTAGTTGGGATTATAGGCATGTGCCACTATGTCCGGCTAATTTTGTATTTTTAGTAGAGATGGGGTTTCTCCATGTTGGTCAGGCTGGTCTCAAACTGCGGATCTCAGGTGATCCGCCAGCCTCAGCCTCCCAAAGTGCTGGGATTACACAAGTAAACCACCATGCCTGGCCTCAATAGGAAGTTTTTGAGGAAGCAAAGAAGTTTCTTGTAGGGGAAAGAACACTGAATTAGGGATTAATGTCATCTAATGAAGTGCATCTCAGTTTGCAATAGCATCTGAATCACTTGAATATTTTGCTAAGATGCAGATTCTGATTTAGTAGGTCTGAGTTGCGGCCTCAGAGTCTGCATTTCTAACTAACAATCTCGCAAGTGAAGCCCCTGTTGCTGGTATACAGACCACACTTTGGGAGTAAGGATCTATAGCTGTGGTTCTCAAATTTCAGTTATTTTGTTGGGCATTCAGCTTGTTTCCTTTCATATTATGAATAATGCTGGTATTAACACCTTAAACATAAATCTTCCTCAGTGATGCTGAATATTTTTTTTTAAAGACTAGGTAAATTGCAAGGAGTTTGATATACATTTTAACACTGCTCTCCAGAAAACAATGGAGATGTTACGCTTTTTCCAGTATATGGAAACTGTTACACTCTTTCCAGTATGTGTTCCCATTTTGCCTGTTACTCATTTAAAAGACTGTTCCTCAGTGTTAGTAACTCTCTGTTCACATGTTTAGAACCTCAGCTGGAGTAGGTAGAATTTCTGGGGACTAGCCACATATTTTCTCTCCCAGACCTTCTCTTCATGTGGTGAGGTTGGACTTCCTCATGCTATGGTGGTCTCATGGTAGTTGGATCTCTCATACGGCTGCTAGCTTCTACCAGAGCGAGCTTTCGGAGACCCAGGCTACTTATGACTTGGCCTTGGAAGTCATTCAGTGTCATTTCAACTATATGCTGTTGGTCAAAAGCAAGTCATAAAAGACAAACGAGATTCAAGGGGAAAGACTATATAAGGGCACAAATACTGGAAGATGTGTGTGTGTGTGTGTGTGTGTGTGTGTGTGTGTGTGTGTGATTTAATTGACTCTTCTTTCAGAAAACTTTTTCACAGTTACAAATCATAAAGATGATTCTCAAGTTTCTAAGCATACTTTCTATTTATTGCAGGAAAATGCTGAAGAAGGAAGGGCCAGTATTTACAAATCAGTGATCATCAATACTTCTAAAGAGATGATGTGCTTCAGTGACTATCCAATCCCAGATCATTATCCTAACTTCATGCATAATGCCCAGGTCCTGGAGTATTTCAGGATGTATGCTAAAGAATTTGACCTTCTAAAGTATATTCGATTTAAGGTGAAAATTTTGTGGGTATCTTTATGTTTAAAGTTGTTTGCCAAGTAAATGAATAATGTGATTTTAATGACCAATATTCACTTCTAAAGATTGGCTTGACTTGCACATGCATCTGTCTTCTCAGGCAAAAACTCCATTCTTTGTCCTCCTTGCCCCTCAAAAATATTCAAGTGAAGGTCTCTCTTTTATATATTTTGGCTGCATATACAGGAAGCTACCTGGCAGAGTGTTTTCGTTACCTTCATTTCACACAATTTGATTCCAATAAAACAGATGAGGGGAAATGTTTTCCCCATTATGGAAGGGAACTGATAGGTATGGGAACTTAAAAACCTTCAGGTTCTACAACTTGTTCATGACTGCTTAGCCCTTTTATACTTTCAGAAGTACTTTCCAATATGTTTGTTTACATAAACATCATAAAAATCCAGCAAAGTGTAGTTGTCAGGTAGTTAACTCTGGTGTAGAGGGAAGAACGTGGAATTGCAGAACAAAAACCTGAATTCTGGTCCTTGTCCTACCACTGACTAACTTAGATGTTAGACAAGCAAGTTCCTCAATTTCAATTTTTAAAATTTCCTTGTTTGTAAAACAAAATGATTGTACTAGATCACTTCAGTGGCTCCTTTCTGCTCTAAAATATTCTATGACTTTTCTATAATTTCCGATCATGAGCATAAAAGAGCAGATGTTTCTGACACTTGGCCAAAAGCCCGCACCTTCTGCTTTGTGATCATCCTGCTAAGTCATGCCTTTTTCTGCTTAACGACATTAACAAAATGAAAACATCTAGTGATAACTTCTAAAGTAAGTCATTTACATTCCAACGGTGCTTCTCTTCAGTTGTTTAAACAATACTTATCGAACAAATTTGTTATCATATTAAGTATTGAAGATGCAAAGACAAAAAGGAAAAATCGGTAGCTTTATAGTCTAGTTAAAGAGATAAAAAAATGAAGAAAAATTGTATTATAAATATAATAAATAAAAATAAAGAGTGACATGGGGACAAATGCTAGAAATCTATACATTACAGCTCAGAGAAGAGATGTTGAACCCATCAAGGCACAAAGTATCAGGTTCCAGGGTGGGTTTCTTAAAGGAGATAAAGTTTTCTTAAAGCTGAGTCTGGAAGGTTGAGTAGGAATCTACTAAATAAGGAATAAAAGGGCAATTTAGGCAGAGGCACCAGCCTGTGTAAAAGAACATGATAGAGGAACATGATAAATAGTGCCGGATGGCCAAGACATGCAGGGGTGGTATCTCCCCTTTTTTTTTTTTCCTCTTTTTGAGACAGAGTCTTGCTCTGTTGCCAAGACTGGAGTGCGGTGACACTATCTCGGCTCACTTCAACCTCCACCTTCCAGGTTCAAGCAATTCTCCTGCCTCAGCCTCCTGAGTAGCTGGGACTACAGGTGCACATCACCATGCCTGACTAATTGTGTATTTTTGGTAGAGATGGGGTTTCTCCATATTGGTCAAGCTGGTCTCCAACTCCCAACCTCAGGTGATCTGCCTGCCTCAGCCTCCCAAAGTGCTGCGATTACAGGCATGAGCCACCACGCCCAGGCCGGGGTGGTGTCCCTATTAGTCCAAGACATTATGGTCATGGCCCTGAGAAGCTCATAATGTTTCCTTAACCTAAGTAGAGTAACCCGTATTTATTATTTTTAAAAAAGCTATAATCATACCTCTATCCTGTTTCACAGCCTCTTTCTTTATAGTTCCTTGTAAAATGGGTATCTATGGGAGTCAAAGGGAGACTCATTTATATAAAATGAGAGCCATTAGGTGTTTTTCTACCCTACCAGGAAAAGGAGCCCTATATCTCAGTCACGTGTTTAAAGTTAGCCAGGAGAAGAGAACCTGGGGTTAGAAGACATCAGAAGGTCTCAGGACATTTGGGGGTCAGGAGAAGAATAGGCATGTGATACATGGAGTGTCAAAAAAGCACAGGAGAAGCCCAGGCTTACTCAGGTGTTACAGTGCCTTAGGACGCGGACTGAAAGGCCTAGGGACTCGCATTTTTCTAGAAGAGGAAGGTACATTAGCCTGCCAACACTATGTTATTGCTTGTTTCTGCCTCGTGGAAGTTTTCTGATTCTGACCACAGCCCAAAACAAAACAGTTCTTATTTGTGGAGTATGAAAATCAAATATCCCTACATGGGTCCTATTATGTGAGAGTGCGTGCCTGTGATATCAGCCCTGTGTGTAAGATTCTGCAAGGAGAGTCTTGTCAGGGGTGTCCCCTGTGGTTATCATTTTCCTTTTCAGACCACTGTGTGCACTGTGAAAAAGCGGCCTGATTTCTCAACTTCAGGCCAGTGGGAAGTGGTCACTGAGTCTGAAGGGAAAAAGGAGACAGATGTCTTTGATGGAGTCATGGTTTGCACTGGCCATCACACCAATGCTTATCTTCCTCTGGAAAGCTTCCCTGGTGAGTAACTTGCCATGATGGAAGACCCTTGACCCATGCCTGTGACCTGACCCCTGAGAAATGGAAGGACTGTGGTCTGAGTAATTCCTACTTTGGAATGAAATAAGACTTATCCTAATTCTTCATGTTCCCCAGAAAGATGTTGGGGTAACTTGTGTTATTCCCATTTTTGTAATTTTTGGAGATTAGAGCAAAATTTGAGGTCTATTTAGTTTTACAATGACTTTAGTTTTTCTAAGTATCAGAAGGAAGAATGTGGAATTCTTGAGGAGCGTTAGGTTGAATGAGGAATTTTTCAGCAATAAAGCAAACTGAAATACTGAGTTTCTAAAGAAGAAATGAAAGCTTGAAGAATTTCAGTCTTTGGCCTGGATTTTCATTAAAGGAAGAAAAAGTCACTCTCTGTGTACTCTAGAGTATACAAAAATATATGTGCTGTAAGTGAAATGGGAGCAGGTTTTCTTTTTTTGAGATGGTGTCTCACTCTGTCACCAGGGTGGAGTGCAATGGCATGATCTCAGCTCACTGCAACCTCCAACTCCCTGCTTCAAGTGATTCTCCTGCCTCAGCTTCCTGAGTAGATGGGATTACAGGTGCGTGTCACCACGCCCAGCTAATTTTTTTGTATTTTTAGCAGAGATGGGGTTTCACCATGTTGGCCAGGATGGTCTTGATCTCCTGACCTTGTGATCTGCCGACTTCGGCCTCCCAAAGTGCTGGGTTACAGGTGTGAGCCACCATGCCCGGCCAGGGATTAGGTATTTAAGGGGATGAAAAGACAGAATAGAATGGAGATTTTCTGAGACAGTTTGTATTTATAGTCCATAAATCCAAAATACAAACACATCCTGAGTTAAGCAAAGTACCTATGATAAGAAAATCACATGATACCCACTCTGAGGCCATGGGAAAAGAAAATAGGCAAAAATATTGAGAAAGACAAGAAAGTAGCTGTGTAAAGAGAGAACACTTGGAGAATATGTGCTTAAACTTAAGTCTGCAAAAAGACCAAGCGACTTGACAAATGATATCCATCATGTAAACCATCACCTGATACTTATTTTCCCTTCTCTTGTAGGAATTGAGAAGTTCAAAGGGCAGTACTTCCACAGTCGACACTATAAGAACCCAGAGGGATTCGCTGGAAAGAGAGTCATTATAATTGGCATTGGGAATTCTGGAGTGGATCTGGCTGTGGAGATTAGCCACACAGCCAAACAGGTTTGAATCAGTCAGTTAATTACTTTGTTTCACTGTAGCTTCAGTTTCCCCACGGAAACTCCAGGTGGTCCCCACAGAGTGTAGGGAGAGTAGGGATACCTGCGCATAGCCCACCGGTGCTAGCGGCAAATGTTGGGCTTGCTTTCATGACTTTAGTTGGCAACGTTGTGACTGATGCTAACAGAGGAGGTAAGGCTTCCAGTTAGAGTTCCGTCATGCAGCTGCCTCACACCAAGGAACTGGATCATGGCTACAATCTGGGCTCATTATCCTAACCAGACATCTTCTCAGAGTGTGCCCCTGTCTTTGATGAAGATCAAGCGATTGCTGGGAGAGATTGTTAGAAAGCGGTATTGAGAGCGAGGTTCTTCTTTCGGTCAGCAGAAGTGCTACGTTCTTACATACAGGAAAGCACACTGTGATCACTGAAAACTTTTCACTCATAGGATGGTGTGCGATTTTCCCTTTACACTCCCCAAATGGAAAAAAGAAGCAATCTCATCTTCCCAAAGACAGTGTGGGTATCCATATAACATCCAAACTGTAACGTGTGCAAGCATTTTGCCCTAGCCTATGCATACAGTTAGGTAACAGAATAACATTCATTCTAAAGCAATTTATATTTCCTTCGCTTTTTGTTTTGTTTGTTCTGGTTTTTGTATAGCATATTTTGAACTGAGAAGTAAGTGTCTTCAGTATAAATTCTTGGAAAAAGACATGCCAATATTGTATTTTATTAATGTTTTTATTGAATCAAACTCTATTGGCAATAGGTAAATGTCTTGGTTGTTCTTTGGTAACTTCGATTAAGTCGTGCTTCTCTACAAATATATTTTAAATTGTTTTATTTTAATTAGTAGCTTAGTGCCGCAATTCTGTTAAATGACTCTTAGCAACTTTGTTCAAAAAACACTTCTTCTCAGTACAATGCTCATCTATAGCCACAAAAATGATTTCATGTTACTTCTTGAATTAATTCAACAAATATTTATCAGGAAATAATTATATAAACAAGGGTTAAAACGTGTAGGGGTGCTATGGTAGAAGAATGTGCAAAATATGGAGTGGGGACCCATGGCAAGAGCCTTCTTTAATATCATTGGTTTTTCAAATGGGCAGTTCTAAGGGAGCTTGGCCTTACCTGCCCTGGGGAATTGCAGGTTACCAAATAACAGAGTGTTTTTGTGTGGGTACAGATAAGGTGGCTGTGTCTGTGAGAAAGCCCATGAAAATGCAAAGGAAAAGTATATCTGCATAGCAAAGGCAACACTGTCACACCAATGGTGCAAGGTGAAGAAACTCAATTGCTGAGTTCTAACATTTTGCTTTACATTTTAAATTGTATTCATGAAGATTTGTTTATAAATCAAAAATTTTAAATGGACCTATATATTTCAGTATATCATGGAGGTTTTTCAGATAATTCTAGTGGATGCTTTTGTAAAGAGAAAACATCCCTTTCTTTCAAGATTAATTTCATGTAAGATTACACTGATGAAACAGTTTTCCTTATAAATCTGATTTGTAAATGTTATTTGCTTAAAACAAGGTATAGCAAACTTAGAAAACTGAAATAAGAAATATGACAGCTGCCGGGTGCGGTGGCTCACACCTGTAATCCCAGCACTTTGGGAGGCCGAGGCGGGTGGATCACGAGGTCAAGAGATCGAGACCATCCTGGTCAACATGGTGAAACCCCGTCTCTA
>NW_016107858.1:1166599-1173992 GCF_001604975.1 Cebus imitator
CCTGAACCCAGGAGGCGGAGGTTGCAGTGAGCCGAGATCGCGCCATTGCACTCCAGCCTGGGTAACGTGAGTGAAACTCCGTCTCAAAAAATAAAAATAAAAAATAAAAAATAAAAATAAAAGACTGTAGGAAGTTCAATATCAACAAAAATGATAAATAGCAGGGGTTTTTATAATAATGCAAATGTCAATGGCAAAAGAATGAGGGTTTTAGATTATTTCCAGCTGCTTTCAACTTTACCATGCCGTGATTTTTAATGAGTTCTACAGGCGATAAGTGCTAGATGAGTTCAAAGGATGGGGAGAAAAACTGTCAGCCTGAATGGTCAGTGATGTCTTCATGGAGGAGGCAGTCTTGATTTGCGTCTTAAAAACTGAACAAGCTTTGGGCTGGGCTGGTGGCTCATGCCTGTGATCCCAGTACTTTCGGAGGCCAAGGTGGGCGGATCACCTGAGGTTGGGAGTTCAAGACCAGCCTGGCCAACATGGGGAAACCATCTCTACTAAAAATGCAAAATTACCCAGGCATGGTGGCGCATGCCTGTAATCCCAGCTACTCAGGAGGCTGAGGGAGGAGAATGGCTTGAACCTGGGAGGTAGAGGTAGCAATGAGCCGAGACTGCACCATTGCACTCCAGCCTGGGCAACAACAGCGAAACTCTGTCTCAAAAAAAAAAAGAAAAAAAAAAAATGAACAGACTTTAGAGAGTTAAGAAGACAGAAGGCATTCCAGGCAGGCATAATGGCACTAAACAGAAATGCAATGGTGGATTAGAGCAAGACATATTCCTGGACAGTAGATACACCAATTTAATTGTAAGTGTAGTGTTTGGGAAGAAAATGGCAGGAACCAAACACAAAAACCCACAAAGATTGTGCAGGGGCTAAAAAAGCCAGACTAATGAGTTTGAAATGATTCTTGAAGAAGATTGGGGTGCTTTTGAAGGTTTATGATCCTGAGTGACAAAGGCAAACAATTTCTCCCATGTCCCAGGTTTTCCTCAGCACCAGGAGAGGGACTTGGCTCTTGAATCGTGTAGGAGACAATGGATATCCTTTTGATGGGTTGTTATCTAATCGACTTAAACATTTTATGTCGAAGATCTGTGGCCAGTCATTAGCAAACATGTATTTGGAAAGAAGGATGAACCAAAGGTTTGACCATGAAATGTTTGGCCTGAAGCCTAAACACAGGTATGTCCCCAGGATGGGAGTGCAGGGGTAATGTCCAAAGCACAAGAATAAGGACTATTCACACTTGCTAATAGTAGAGCTACCTCTACCCATACATTAAGAAAACTCATAGTGGCCGGGCATGGTGGCTCATGCCTGTAATCCCAGCACTTTGGAAGGCCAAGGAAGGCATATCATCTGAGGTCAGGAGTTTGAGACCAGCTTGGCCAACATGGTGAAACCCAATCTCTACTAAAAATACAAAATTAGCCAGGCATGGTGGCACCTGTCTGTAGTCCCAGCTACTCAGGAGTCTGAGGCAGGAGAATTGCCTGAGACCTGGAAACAGAGGTTGTAGTGAGCAGAGATTGTGACACTGCACTCTAGCCTGGGTGACAAGGTGAGACTCTGTATCAAAAAAAAAAAGAAAAGAAAAAAGAAAACCTACAGACCCATAGACTCTGAAATCAGATTTCTACTTTGTACCCACAGATGTCCAAGATCTATTGGTCTGTGGGTTTTTAGTCTAGACTTCTCTTTGGCATTAACCCTTTGCTCATTCCCCCAGGTATCAGTTTTTTTACATGATGCCCGACAACAAAATGGTAGCTGAGGGCGCTGCATCATTTACTCATTGAGTACCTGTTATGAGCCAGGTATCATACGTGGGCATGAAATGCAGAGAGAAAAGACATAATAGTAATGGCAATAGACATTACACTCACCTTTCTGAGAACTTTCTACAAGATAAACATAATGCTAAATGAGTTACAGGCAGTATCTCACTTAATCCTCACAATAGCCCCATAAGTTGGTACTATTTTTGTTTCATAGTGAGGAGGTCTATGCAAACCTACCCCAAAGGCTGAGGAAGCTGAGAGGCTGAAGAAAGAAGCTGACAAATTCAGTGTCTTAGGAACATTTAATAGGGACTTATGAACAGAAGCCACGTCTGTGTCTCAGGCAGTGGGGAGACAAGATGTTAGATCCCCATACCATTATCTCCTGACCCAGGATATAATGTGCCTTATATACTATAAGGGAGGGGCACACATACTTCAGAGAGAATGGACAGGAGTTTGCCCTACAGGGGGGATTAAAGGTAAGTACATGCTCTTAAACAACGGAGTAACTGGAAATCTCAGAGGTATTCCTGGAACTGAGGTTGATCAGAAGTCAATATGGTAGATTAGCGTCTAAGATGGAGTTGCTTTGGCCTCCACAATTTTCTATCTACATTTTACAAATATAAAAATTAAGACATAGAGAAACTAAGTAATTTTCCTGAGGGCAACATGAGTAATAAATGGCAGACTCAATAAATGGATCTTACCTTAAATACTCTAATAAGAAAGAGAACTGAGTATAATAAAGAAATACACAGAGTGCTATGAAAGTTGAGGGGCCAGGGAGGGAAAACATTTCTAGAGGCTGATTCTAAATTTATTTTACCTCCAACTTTTAATTTTTTTAAATGTTCAGACCTATACAAAAGTTGCAAAATAAGAAGTACAATCAGCACCCATATACCCTTCACCTGGATTCACCTGTTAACAGGTTGCTGTATTTGCTTCCTCTGTTTCCCCCTCTCTGTAGATAGATCCACACATATAGAGCATACATACACAACTACATTTTTTTTCTGAAACCATTTGGGTACGTTGCAGTCATTAAGACACTTTAAATACTTCCGTGTATATCATATAAGAAAAAGGGCATTCTCCTACATAACCATCATATAATTATCACACTTGGGAAATTTAAAATACATTATCTAATACATTGGCAATATCCACAGTTGCCCCAATAATATTTTATATGGCTTTAAAAAAATCTTTTTAAATCTAGTATCCTGTCAGGTAATCAATCACACCATTACATGTAGTTGTCATGTCTCTTTAATCTCTCTTAATCTGAAATAATTCTCTCTTTGACCTGGGCTTCCTTTTTAAGAGCCCAAGGCATTGTTTTGTAGAGTCTCTCAATTTAGACTTGCATTGTTTTTTTCCTTTATTATATTCAGGTTAAATGTTTTTGACATACAGACTACATAGGTGACGATCTCAGTGGGTCACATCAAGAGCCACATGAGGTCAGTTTATCCCACAGTAATGATGCTAAATTTGATGACTTGTATAAGGTGGTATAGATACCACCAAGTTTCTCCAGTATAAATATATTTTTCTCTTTGAAGTTAATCAGTGGGGTGACATTTGGGAGACTGTGTTTCCCAAAAACCTTTCACCTAATTATTTTAGCATGCATGTTTTTGGTGGCTGCAAAATAAATTGAGGCTTTGTTGAAGACAGGAGATAGCCAAACAAATAGAGTAGGGGAATAGCATTCTAATTATAGGAACAAAGTCTTGGAGGAGCAAAAAATACCTGCATGTGGTCTGGTATGGCTGGACTATATAGCAGATGGAAGAGAGTGACTGAATGCATGTCCAGGTTCATCAGGCATGAAAACCTTTGCTCTGCTAAATAAAAAGTATGGAATGAAGACAGTCCAAAGCCATTCCAAGATTTAGGCAATGGAGTTACATAATAATAAATACATTTTAGAATGACCATTTTGAAAACAGTGTGGGAGTGGGATGGGACAACAGGTCCTAAAGACAACGGTATCATCCATCTGAGATAAAGAGTAGATCAAACTATTCTGGGGATATAAGAGGAGAAAGGGAAAAGGCTTGGTCACTAGATATAAGACTCATGGTTGGCCGGGCGCGGTGGCTCAAGCCTGTAATCCCAGCACTTTGGGAGGCCGAGGCCGGTGGATCATGAGGTCAAGAGATCAAGACCATCCTGGTCAACATGGTGAAACCCCGTCTCTACTAAAAATACAAAAAATTAGCTGGGCATGGTAGCGGGTGCCTGTAATCCCAGCTACTCAGGAGGCTGAGGCAGGAGAATTGCCTGAACCCAGGAGGCGGAGGTTGCGGTGAGCCAAGATCGCGCCATTGCACTCCAGCCTGGGTAACATGAGTGAAACTCCGTCTCAAAAAAAAAAAAAAAAAAAAAAAAGACTCATGGTTTTCTGGGTTGGGCAACTGTATGGATGGATGGTGGTATTGCTGGTGAAAAGGGGTAAGTTTGGAGAAAAAGATGAAATCATGAGGTTGGAATGCAGAACACAGTCGACCTAGTGTCACACCATAACTAAATGCAACAAACCAATAGTGGTAATTTAAATATATAAAATTCCTGAGGCCAGTTCAGCTCTGAAGTTGAGTTCACTTAGTATTCAGGCAGTAAGACTGTTTTTCAGGCCAGGTGCTGTGGCTTGTGTCTGTAATCCCAGCAATTTGGGAGGCTGAGGAGGCTGGATCATGAAGTTAAACGTTGGAGACCAGTCTGGCCAACATGTGAAACCCCATCTCTACTAAAAATACAAAAATTTGCATTTTAGGCATGGTGGCGTGTGCCTGTAGTCCCAGCTACTTGGGAGGCCGAGGCAGGAGAATTGCTTGAACCTGGGAGGTGGAAGTTGCAGTGAGCCAATATTGTGCCACTGCATTCCAACCTGGGCGACAGAGTGAGACTTTGTAGAAAGTCTCTAAATTTAGACTTGCACAGTTTTTTTTCCCTTTATCATATTCAGGTTAAATGTTTTTGACACATAGACTACACAGGTGATGTTGATCTCAGTGAGTCACAGCAAAGCCACATGATGTCAGTTTATCCCACAGTAACGATGCTAAATTTGATCACCTGTATAAGGTGGTATAGATAAGGTGAAAAGGAGTAGGTCTTTTTCTTTCTTTTTTTTTTTTTTTTTTTTAGACGGAGTTTTACTCTTGTTGCCCAGGCTGGAGTGCAATGGTGCGATCTCGGCTCACCGCAACCTCCGCCTCCTGGGTTCAGGCAATTCTCTTGCTTCAGCCTCCCGAGTAGCTGGGATTACAGGCATGCGCCACCATGCCCAGCTAATTTTTTGTATTTTTAGTAGAGACGGGGTTTCACCATGATGACCAGGATGGTCTCGATCTCTTGACCTCGTGATCCACCCACCTTGGCCTCCCAAAGTGCTGGGATTACAGGCGTGAGCCACCGCGCCCGGCCAGGAGTAGGTCTTTTTCAAAAAAAAAAAAAAGAAAAAAGAAAAAAAGACGGCTTTTTAGAAAGATCCATGACACTGGAAACCACCCTTATTATTAAAAGAAAGTAGCGGGAGGCCAGGCGCAGTGGCTCACGTCTGTAATCCCAGAACTCTGGGATTCCGAGGTGGGTGGATCACGAGGTCAAGAGATCAAGACCATCCTGGCCAACATGATGAAACCCTGTCTCTACTAAAAACACAAAAATTAGCTGGGTATGGTGGTAGGTACACTCCTGTAGTCCCAGCTACCCAGGAGGCTGAGGCAGGAGAATCGCTTGAACTTGGAAGGCAGAGATTGCAGTGAGTGGAGATTACGCCACTGCATTCCAGCCTGGTGACAGAGCAAGGCTTCGTCAAAAAAAGCAATTACTTTTGCACCAACCCAGTGTTTCCAGTAACTGTGTCCTGTGCTGTCCCTAGGAAACAGTAACAGGCCGAAAGTACCCCCAAGATAATTCATTGAAAACAACTTTGAGATAAATTCTAAAATCCTAGGCTGTGTAACATTGGACAAGTCATGTAACTTTTCTAGACCTCAATTTCCTCATTTATAAAACCTGGATGACACCTATTCTACTTCCTTCATAGAGTTTTGAGAGAGTCAAATAAGTTAATGCATGTAAAAGCAACTTATAAAGTGTCAATTGCTACATAACACATAATTTGTTATACATTTTGGAAAATAGTGGCCTAAACCTACCTCTTGAGCCTTTGAAACTGGAAATGAGACTGAACAGAATGTTGACAGTTTACTTCTGTCAGGCTTCTTGATATGAGTATAGAAACTATTGGCCTGTGGCCTTATCATATCATGTACAGAACATTACTGTAACTTGAGAAATCATACATGCACTCCTCAGACAAGCCTCTTCTTCCTTCACACCTCCAACACTCTCCCTTTCAGTGCCATCCAGGGTCCAACTTCAGCTCTGATCTTGATCTGTGCCAAGCTAGTGTAAATGAGACCTTTCCCAAACTTTATGCATTGACCAAGGTGAAGATTATTGGCATATTGTTTACCTCCACCAAAGCAAAATTTTACTTACATGGTACTGATTTCTCTCTCTCATTTCTCCTTCACTTGATCTTTACCACCACTCACAGAGCTCTGAGTCAGCATCCAACCGTAAATGATGACCTGCCAAATCGTATCATCTCCGGCCTGGTGAAAGTGAAAGGAAACGTGAAGGAATTCACAGAGACAGCTGCCATATTTGAGGATGGCTCCAGGGAGGATGACATTGATGCTGTCATCTTTGCGACAGGCTATACCTTTGCCTTTCCTTTTCTGGAAGATTCTGTCAAAGTAGTCAAAAACAAGATATCCTTGTATAAAAAGGTCTTCCCTCCCAACCTGGAGAGGCCAACTCTTGCATTCATAGGCTTGATTCAGCCCTTAGGAGCCATTATGCCCATTTCAGAGCTCCAAGGACGCTGGGCCACTCAGGTATTTAAAGGTAAGTGACCATGCAAATAGACTACTTAATTAGTTGTGCTATGTTTACCTCTGTTTAGGTACTTGTTTTTAAATAGCTACAGACAGCATGTATGATTACAGCAGTGCCTAGCACAAAGTTGGTACAGAGAAATCTATTTTTGAGTGAATCTAAAGTAGCAATTTATAACCATGGACATACATCATACCTGGGAAAGTTTTCCAAGCTATGCATGCTTTGACACCATCCTTGTTGATGCTTATTTAGCAAGTCTGGGGTGGGGCAGTTATAAAATCTTTGAGAAAAATGTTCCCCAGTGATTCCAATGTGCACTCCAAACTAGAATTTACTCATCTAGATTTTAGGCAACTGGCATATATTTGTGAAGTAAAATAGTTTTATCTTCTTTCATTATAGATACAATAAAATATAGAAATGGTATGACTTGATTTAAGCCAAAAATTAAGACCTGGTTGGAGACTAGTTTATAATGTAGGGTAGTCAACCTCCCAAATTCTGTTTCCCTTTATTTTCCCTCTTTCAGTTTTGGCTGGGAGTACATGAAAAAAAAAAGGCGGAGTAGGTTTAATATGAGTCAGTAGAATGATATAGCTTCCAAAGAAATAATTAAATCTAGCATCATTAAAAACTATAATTTTTTTTTTTTTTTTTTTTTTTTTTTT
>NW_016107858.1:1174207-1184335 GCF_001604975.1 Cebus imitator
TAGTAGAGACAGGGTTTCACCATGTTGACCAGGATGGTCTCGATCTCTTGACCTCGTGATCCACCCGCCTCGGCCTCCCAAAGTGCTGGGATTACAGGCGTGAGCCACCGCGCCCGGCAACTATAATTTTTTTGAACCATCAACTTTAACACCATTGCTTAACATTACAATTGTTCTCTAGACTGGCCAGACCACACCTAATGATACATTTTTAAAGTGAAGCTGGAGCGCATTAAATAAGGAGAAAGAAAAATGGTTTAAGGGATTTGAAAACATGCCATCTGAAATACAACTGAAAAAGCTGGAGAGAGATTTAGCTTGGAGAAGATAAACTGCAGGAGAGCTATGAGAGTTCCCTTCAAATATCTGAAGGAATGGTCCATGGAAGAAGGATTGGATTTACTCAGTATAGCTTCAAAGGGTCAAACCAGAATCAAGGAGTGAAATCTTGAGGGTTGCACATCAGCTTACCATTAAGAACAAATCTAAAACCTTTTTCCTATCAGCCTGTGCCATTTCATGATGAGACTGGCAGCTTCTGAAATTCTAAGCAGAATAGGAAAAGGACGACAAATGACTGGGTGCTCACTGGGCTGGGGGCGGAAGGGGTATGAAGTAAATTCAGGTCCCAGAATAGAGAGAAACAAGACAGTGTTTAAGGGTCCTTCCAAAGAAGAAATTCACTGATTCTTTGGTTGTTGTAACAAATTTTGCTATTGTTACTAGCAATCAATTAAAACTATTCAGTGTTCCTGTTGGAATTACAGCTTTTTTTTTGTTTTCCCTAGTGAAAATCTTCATGGTAGCAGAGAAAAAAAGAAGCAATGGTGTTAAAGTTCATGGTTCAACAACCTTTCTAAATTTCTCCAAATTTCTATCACTCCCAGTTCTATCCAACAGATTATGTACTACCTGAGAGTACTATGCAAGTAGTCAAATGCAAATAGCCCATTAGGTTGGCCTAATTCTAGTCATATTAAAGTGACCTTTCGATTGGGTCAATTAAATGAAGGGAGAACACTTCAGTAAAACAGGCTGCAGCATCTTACTACACTTTAAGCAACTGGGACTCTTTTTCAGGACCAAGTGAATTATTGAGAGGAAATAGAGAGGAGTATTTGCAAGCATTATGGCTATGAGATTAGGGGATCCTAGGGAAAATGTACAAAAAAAACCAGCTTCCTATGCTAGCAGAAGCCTACTGCTAATTCCTCCAGCTTTTTTCTAATACCTGAAAGGAAGAAATCTTCAGAATTCTATAACTCTACCAGACTTCCAACAGGAACCCTGGTTTTTTATTCTGTCCATGGCCAATCTGTCTGCCTCCCACATTCTTACCTTTCTCTTCCCTGAATTCTCCCTTCGTGATGCCAATTTTAAACCCTTTGGGTTAGCCGGTTTTTCCCATTTTTTCATGTCTGCCCAAGAAAGCCTGCCTCCTTCCTTGTCTGTCCCCGACCAAACCCTATTTTCCTTCTTCCTCTGTGTCTGGAATTATAGTTCTCTTGTGAAGAAAACACTCCTCTCTTTTCTGGAACACTGAATTTGCTTCCTTGCCTTGACTGAAATGAAACACAGTTTCTTTTTTCTTTGCCTCTTTTGCAGCTCTTCCAAGTGTTTTATTTTCACTCAGCAACTTTCTTTCCTTGAAAACCACATCAAGTTACACCAGCTCTCTGGATCACAAGAAGGCAGTATGTCATAGCATGGCATTCAAGTTCCTCCACAAATTGGATACAGCCTCCAATTTCAGGCCCAATCTTTCACTTGTCTTTACCATACTTCCTACAATACTCCAGATGCCCTGGATGATGTACCCACTAAGCAGCAAACACAGCAGGTACCCTTGTACCCTGTGCTTTTGCTTCCACTGTCCGTTCTTCTTGGTATGCCCTCCCTTTACCCTTTATTTGTATAGAAAAGGTCTATGTGTATTTCTTCCCTCCCTTAGTAGTATAGTGATAGCCCTTTATGTAAAGGATGCATGTTTATTTGCCTTTGTATTGCAAACCTAGACAAGTGCCTAGCACATAAGAGGTATCTAATAAATCTCTATTCTAATAAATACCAGCTTAGCCTTGAGGTAAGTGAAGTTCTAAATTCTCTTGTAGAAACTTCTTATTTGAGGATCTCAGCTTATGGGCTACGTTAGCCAATTCTGAGTTATGTTAAAAGCCTGGACTGGACTGGAATTGTGGAATGGCAGCCAGATCTCTTCTCTCATAACATTAGCTATACACTGAAATGTGGAGGGGCAAGTCAGGATTACACAGATACAACCTGCTTTAGGCTGACAGCAGACTGAAGGCTTGCCACCACAGAACTATAGTTCAGGCTCTCTTCCCCACCTTGTCTTGGATCCATTAGAAGATCTTCCTCACAGTTCTTCAACATTGTTGAGATAATATATACTGACCTCTTGGTATGTACCAGGCCCTCTGCTAGGTGATAGAGATGCAAATACAACCAAACAGAAAATCCCCATCTTTCTAGAATGCAGAGTCAAGCAAGGAAGACTGTATTAGTCTGTTCTCATGCTGCTAGAAAGAACTGCCTGAGGCTGAGTAGTTTATAAAGGATAGAGGTTTAATTGACTCACAGTTCTGCATGGCTTGGAGGCCTCAGGAAACTTACAATCAGGGTAGAAGGCACCTCTTCACAGGGCTGCAGGAGACAGAATGAGTATGGAGTAAAGGGGGAAGACCCCTATAAAACCATCAGATCTCGTGAGATTTCAGTATCACGGGAACAGCATGAGCAGCATGAGGGTAACCACCTCGTGATTAAATCACCTCCCCCAGGTCCTTCCCATGACACGTGGGGATTGTGGGAACTACAACTCAAGATAAGATTTGGGCGAGGACACAGCCAAACCATATTCAAGACAGACAAGTAAACAGACACTTAATGATTTGTTCATTCAGCAGATATTTAACTATATCCTAAGCAAGTGCTCCAGTAACAATGCAAAAGAGCTGCCATGGGAGCAATGGGCAATAAGTACCCAATTTTCCCTACAACTACATAGGAATTTACTAAAAGGACAATGAAATCTTGGCCATGGAAGGGAAATAATCACTACTATTTACGCAAAGTTAGAGAAAAGTGACAGAACAAATAGGGTTCTGGGAACTGCAAGTAGTTAAAAATGCTGGTAAATAAAGTGTTACAGGAATGAAGGAAAATGAAGCTAGAGATATTCACAGGCAATATCAAGAAGTTTGCATTTCATATACACGGTAGATACCCACTGAAGGATGTTAACTGGAAGAGGAGTCAAATCATGTTTGCAGTTTAGAAGATATGTTAGAGGGGAGTGAAATGGGAAATAGATCAGTAAGAGCCTGTTGTAAAAGTCTCAGTAAGACATCATGAGGGCTTTAAACTAAGGTAATGACAATCTAAAGGAATTGGAGGAGCCAGACTTAAATGAAATTTCACAGGCAAATCTGAAGAATTTGGTGTGACAGAAGCATGTTGGAGAAGAGAGACAGAAAATAATCTGTTCAGGTGTTGAGGCCATTCATTTGAATTGGGAATCTAAGATGGGGAGCAAGACATGGAGGGAGATAAGAAATATGCTAAAGCTAATATGTCTAAACAAAGAAACACTACAAAAACAAAATTTATGAATTAAGACATAACTGCACCACAGGGTATGCAGGTAAAAAGATGTGTACATCTTTAAAAAATTTTTTAATTTTTTTACATTTTTTCACCCCATGAGATCTAGACTAAGATGTATATACATCATTATCTATCTATATATAGACAGATAGAGAAATAAATAGGTGGGTTTTTTGGGTTTTTTTCTTTTATGAATTGGGATTGGAATCACAATCATGAAATAGAACTCCTCCTTCACGTTTCTAGCTAATAGAAGTAAAACCTGTGTTCAACCTGAGAAAGCTGATTAGAAAAAGAAATAAAACTTGTGGTTTTAGAGAAGTAATTTGGAAATTAACTTTAAAATGCATTTCTTTGAAGAGACCTATGATTAATCTTAAATGGAGCATTTCAGTATTTCCTGATTGATTTATGAAGATAAGTAATAATTCCCATGGCTAAAATGTAAAAACACATGGAAAACCACAGAAGCCTATTTCAGAGTGTTGAACTTCCGAGTTCCATATTTTAAGAGGGATATACCAGGAGAGTTATTAGAGTATGCTCAGGGAAGGTCAACCAAGATGGCAGAGAATGTAAAACCCATTATATGGGAAACTTGAACTGTTTGGCCTGATAATGAGAAGACTTAAAGGAGTTATGATAATTGTTTCCAAATGTTTCAAGAGCCGTCATGTATTAAGATCAAACTCTGTGGCTCCAGAAGGCAGAACGTGGTCCAATGGTACAAAGGCAAAGAGTCAGATCATGGGGTCTATAAAAAGTAATAAGGTTCCAGCAGCTAGAGCAGTCAAATAATTCTGTCATCACCTCAGATATAATTATTGTAGATACCCATCACCAGAGATGTTTAAGGAGGAATGAGATAGCCACCAGGTTAGAGTACTTGTAGAAAGAACACTTGTATCAGGTAAAATGTATTACAATTCTGAAATTCTATATTCCAGAATTTTATGAAATATAGAATATAATTCCAGTCAACCTTAGGACTGGATGTGGCCAAAATCTTCTACATGGCATAGTCCTAGTTATAGGGGAATACAACTAATTGTTTAAGCTTAGCATTATCCATACTGACTTATATTCAGCCTTTGTCTAGCCCTGTCCTTGGTGTATAATTCCTGCTACTGGAACTGTTTGTGCATTGTACTTAAGTTTATCAGTCAAGATTAGGTATTATGAATTCCTCTTGGCCTTAACCCCTACTCTTATCAAAGAAACAAGTTTAGAAGGTGACGTTTAACTTCCACAGGACTTTAGGCATAAAATGTGATTAAGATTTTATTTTGGCCAGGTATGGTGACTCACACCTGTAATCCCAGCACTTTGGGAGGCTGAGACGGGTGGATCACCTGAGGTCAGGAGTTCAAGACCAGCCTGACCAATACGGTGAAACCCTGCCTCTACTAAAATTACAAAAAAAATTTAGCCAGGTGTGGTGGTCTGTGCCTGTAGTCCCAAGTACTCAGGAGGCTAAGGCAGAAGAATCACCTGAACCCGGGAGGTGGAGGTTGCAGTGAGCCGAGATCATACTATTGCACTACCTGGGTGACAGAATGTGACTCTGTGTCAAAAAAAAAAAGATTTTATTTTTACTTCCTTCTCTTTCTGTGACATAAGGCCCCTTTGTTATCAAGAATACAGGTACAGGTGTGTTTCCCCACTCCCCTGCCCTTTAACTTTGTAACTGATTTTCCATATACTTTTAAGGCCATTTTCTCACGTCTATATATTTTTTTCCCAATTGAAAGAGTACATTAAGGAGGAGGCAAGTATTGGTTGGAAGTCAGAGTAGGGGAAATCTCTTCCAAAGCAGAGTAAGTACAGTAAGCTACTGTGGTGGCGGTAGAGTAAGGTGTTCAAGTGGACTATAACCTCTTTGAGTACAGGAAACTATCCTGTATTTCTCTGAATTCCCCATAGCATAGTAATTGTTTATAGGATTATAGGATTATTGTTCCTACTGAGGTAATTTTACAGTTAAAATTTTAATTTTTATCTTTAGGGCTAAAAACATTGCCCTCACAGAGTGAAATGATGGCAGAAATATCTAAAGCTCAAGAGGAAATTGAAAAAAGGTAAGAAAATGTCCCAGGAAGATATATGGTTACTATTTCTACTTATTTTTTTAATAAGAGAAATATTGTAATTTATTTAACTTCTTCATTTTAGCTTAAGGTGTTAGATTCTATCTTGAAGAAAAACTGAAAAATAGTTTGTGATGATAGAATGGCGAAATAGCACTAGTAGTCTGAATATGGATGAGAAGGGAGAGAAAAGTTTTAGGTGTTTAAAATCCTGTGCTTAATGCCTTAAAAAAAAAGTCACGGCCGGGCGTGGTGGCTCAAGCCTGTAATCCCAGCACTTTGGGAGGCCGAGGCGGGTGGATCACGAGGTCAAGAGATCGAGACCATCCTGGTCATCATGGTGAAACCTCGTCTCTACTAAAACTACAAAAAATTAGCTGGGCATGGTGGCACATGCCTGTAATCCCAGCTACTCAGGAGGCTGAGGCAGGAGAATTGCCTGAAGCCAGGAGGCGGAGGTTGCCGTGAGCCGAGATTGCGCCATTGCACTCCAGCCTGGGTAACATGAGAGAAACTCTGTCTCAAAAAAAAAAAAAAAAAAAGTCACATAGGAAAAGCATATGGAAAGACAATCAGGTGTATTATTTTTGTGAGGATTACCTGAAGTGCTAGTGGAGTTGCCAGAGGAAGGAAGTGATGGTGAATGAATGAGAGGCAGCTATGAATGAATCACAAATCTGTAGGTAGATTTACAAGTCTGCAGGGGCTGCTTTGCAGGCTACGTTCGTGCGACAGCACACTCAAGTCACAGTGGCTCATGGTATGCATAGTCCTTGTGACCTGGGAACATGGTAACAGCTAGCTGCTTAGTGTTTGGTGAACACAATCATTTAGCAGTCTGAATTTCAGAAGTTAAGCTCAACTGCTGGGTGTTTTTTATTTGGATAAAGTGGAAATTGATAGTAAGTATAAATTTCTGTGGAAAAGTGAGAGGCACAATTGTTCCAGGCCTAAAGAGGTGGCTATCTTCAACTGATTATACTAGCATAACTCTCCCTTGTCTGGGAGGAGGAGAAGGTAAGTTTTTATTTAAGTCCATTATCAATTCCAGGTGATCTCCTATTTTCCTCCTTCCTTTCACTGCCAAACTTCTCCGCTAAATTTTCTAAATTCTCACCTTTTGTCCCTCCTAAGCCTTCTGCATTATTAACTTCCATCCTTACTCCTGAAACTGCTCTCTTCAAGGTCATCTGTGACCAACTTCATTTTCCTTCCTCTCACTACTGAGTTTGATGCTTTTAAACATTTCTTCCTTCTTGGAGTACTTCCTTTTTGGGCACTAAATGATCTTATTTTTATAACTTTCCTCATCGCTTTCCTTTGACTTATTTTTGTCTGATCACCTTCTGATCATGGATATAATATAACCTTTATTAAAGGCCAACTATGTGTGTACATTGTTTTATGGGTTTATTTAACCTGCATAATCAAGGCAGGAGCTAGTAAACCTCTTTTGTGAAACTCATGAATACTATAGTTTTTTTTCTTTTTGAGATGGGGTCTCAATCTGTTACCCAGGCTAAAGTAAAGTGGCACGATCTCGGCTCACTGCAGCCTCCACTTCCCGGGATCAAGCAATTCTCCTTCCTCAGCCTCCCGAGTGGCTGGGACTACAGGCACACACCAACAATGCCTGGCTAATTTTGGTGTTTTCTGTAGAGATGGGGTTTTGCCATGTTGCCCAGACTGATCTTGAACTCCTGAGCTCAAAGTGATCCACCTGCCTGGGCCTCCCAAAGCGCTAGGATTACAGGTGTCAGCCACCACATTCAACCTCATGCTATAGCTCGTGACCTACTATTACAAGATAAATAAATACATGCCTACAAACCCTTGAGCCAACATGATGTTCATAAGGGAAAGCTCTCAAATTCTTTACTGCTTTACTTTTTCTCTACTAAATCTAGTTCCCTTTCAATACATTCCTACTTGACCCTCTATCAGGTCCTCTGAAATTCCATCTCACCAGTTCTACCTCCAATTTATTTTCTATCCTTTTTTTCCTGTCCCTATTCTTGGATTCTTTAATTTCAATTAGCTTGACTTGGCTTTTCTCTTCCTCTCTGTCCTACGTTCCTTCTTTTCATTACAGAAAGTAAAAAGGGAAAGTCACTCATTAGCTCACCAAATCCCACTGCACCACACAGATATCACTGTTAACCAACCACATTTTCCCCCAATAAGTCCTTTTAAATCTTTAAATCTGCACTTGGTGTAATCATTTCGTTTGTCTGCATTTGTAGGGCTACTTCCTCTTGTGGAATAAGTCACCCTCCATCATCCTTTCAGGATTCCAAATTAACACTGGCTGTGGGAAGTCCTACCCTGTAGACCCTGCCATCACTACCCGATGGAAATAATTGAGGATGCCATATTTGAGAATTTTTGTGGTGGATTTTCTCTCTCATAACATCAGAGTTCTTTGTATCTGGATGTGCTATATAACTTCCCTCATCTTATTTGTATCTTTCACACCCTTCAAGAACCAAACAATTACAGCTCTCTTTTAACTATCCCATCTCCACATTTCTATTTAGCAGTCTGAAACCACTCAGAAGTCTCTGCTTCATGTTGATCTGTCTTACCTCCTTTTGTAGAGCCTAAGATCCTGAAGGACAGTGACAAATGTTTTCTTTCTTCTCTATATTCCACAGCTCCTAGTCTGATATTGAGCCAATAGCAGGCACTCAGAAGACAGTCATTGATTGATTGACTGAATTATTGACAGGCCCTGATTTCTGTCTTCTCTACTTTAGGTATGTGGAGAGCCAACGCCATACCATTCAGGTAGACTACATAGATGCCATGGAAGAGCTTGCTGATTTGGTGGGAGTCAGGCCCAATCTGCTGGCTCTGGCCTTCACTGACCCCAAGCTGGCATTACACTTATTACTGGGACCCTGCACTCCAATCCACTATCGTCTACAGGGCCCTGGAAAGTGGGATGGGGCTCGAAAAGCTATCCTCACCACAGAAGATCGTATCAGGAAGCCTCTGATGACAAGAGCAGTTGAAAAGAGTAGTTCTATGACTTCAACAATGACAATAGGCAAGTTTATGCTGGCTTTTGCCTTCTTTGCTATAATTATAGCTTATTTCTAATTGTCCTATTGTCACTGCCCCATTTTTCATTGGGAAGCTTGATCTAGAGATGCCTTCAGAATCTGACAAGACTGACTCCCAGTTTCACATTGCCCAGAAATCTACTTTTCTGTCTCTTTCAAAAGCATTAATTCACTTTCCTTTTTCCTACAATGAAACCTATTGTTCATTTGTATTAATTCATCTCCCGTCCACTCATGATCCATCAGTCTTTCTTCTGGTAATCCCTAGACTGTGAGCTCAGGTACTCTTAGTCGTCTTCATATGTCCTTAGCACAGTTCTTGACATTTGTTAGGTGCTTAATAAATGTTTGCTGTTTATCAAATGTTATGGTAGGGAGAGTAAGTCGGCATCTGTATAAAATTGCTTACCCCATGTAACTCTTCTTCTGACAGGATTTGATTTTCTTTTAGCCCACTTTTTTTTCATATTGTAACTCAATGTTTCCTGAGAGATAAGAGAAATAATGGTCTTATAATATGTAGTTGTATGCAAAGATAAGAAATATAGATCTTAAGACATTTTGTTTCACTTGCTCTTCACTAGTGTACTTGATACATGGTCTTTATTTTCTGAATAAATAAATTGCTTTCAACTACCCAGGCTCATAGTCATTCATCATCTACCATCTGCCAATGAGATCAAGTTGGTTGAGAAACTTGGGATTTTAAATTAGCTGTCCTACTATTTTTAATCTCTTTGTTCCCATATGAGGATCCAACAAGACTTTATCTTAGGAAATATAATAAGTAGCTTCCAACTGTTGCAGTATGGTCTACAAATGTGATTTGATTCATCTTCCCCCACTCTAATTTTCTCCCCTTTCTCCTCCCTTACATGCAGTCTAAGTAATAAGTATTCGAACAAGTCATTTATGTATTAAATCAGAATTGACAACAATTCTGCTTATACCAGTTTTTCTCATCTTATAAAGTGTAGTTCTGAAAAACAGAGCAAACAAAATGGAAAGCAGGGACTTGGGTTTACATTCCAGTGCTGCTGATCATTCTATTTTCTCATCTGTGGAAGTTTCGCTCTGTTCTTGTTACATGGAGAAATTAACTAAGTGTCAGCTGTCAGGCACACTGAACTCAGGTGATGTTCATAAAATAGCTGTTGTATGTTTGTATTTGTGTTGCTGCCTATTACTTAACAACAGGATAAATTTGAACAACTGAAAAGAAAAATGTTAGAGAAAAACATTAGAGTGTATTATCTTTCCTAATATAAACACATGTAAGAGAACCAGAAATGTGAGAACTACAACTTCTTTTTTCTTTTTTTTTTTTTTTGAGACGGAGTTTCGCTCTT
>NW_016107858.1:1185617-1195553 GCF_001604975.1 Cebus imitator
TCTCGGCTCACCGCAACCTCCGCCTCCTGGGTTCAGGCAATTCTCCTGCCTCAGCCTCCTGAGTAGCTGGGATTACAGGCACGCAGCACCATGCCCAGCTAATTTTTTGTATTTTTTAGTAGAGACAGGGTTTCACCATGATGACCAGGATGGTCTCGATCTCTTGACCTCGTGATCCACCCGCCTCGGCCTCCCAAAGTGCTGGGATTACAGGCTTGAGCCACCGCGCCCGGCCAGGAATAATTTTCATACAATAAAAACTAACTTTTTAATCAATCACTGTACTACAATCAAGATACAGATCTGTTCCATACCTCCCCTTCAAAATTTCTTCATTCTCCGTTGTAGTCAGTCACTCCCGACCCCTTATCTACAGCTTCTGGCAAACACTGATCTGTACTACCATATAGTCTTTCTTTTTCCAGAAAGTCATGTAAGTGGAGCCTGACTTCTTTTGCTTCCCATAATGCATTTGAGATTCATCAATATTATTGTATATATAAAGTTATTCCTTTTTATTACTGAGTAGTGTTCCATTGATAGCTATGCTACATTGTAATTATTGATTCACCAGGTGTATTAGTCTGTTTTCACACAGCTATAAAGACATATCTGAGACTAGGTAACTTATAAAGAAAAGAGGTTTAATTGACTTATAGTTCCGCATAGCTGGGGAGGCCTTCGGAAACTCACAGTTATGGTCGAAGGGGAAGCAAGCACTTCTTACATGGCAGCAGAAAAGAGATAGTGAGAGTGTGTGAATGAAGGAGGAACTGCTGAACATTTTTAAAACCATCAGCTCTGGTGAGAATTCACACACTATCACAAGAACAGCATGGGGGAAACTGGCCCGTGATCAATCACTTCCCTCCCTTGACATGTGGGGGTTATAGGTCCCTCCTTCAACTCGGGGCATTACAATTTGAGATGAGATTTGGGTGGGGACACAGAGCCAGACCATATCCTCAGGTGATGGACATGAATGTTTTTTCCATTTTAGGGTTTCTGTTTTTTCTATTATATGAATAAAGACATATATGTGTTTACAGGTTTTTGTGTGAACTTGCTTGAATGTATACCGAGGAGTGGGAGTTACTATGCTGCATGATTACGTGAATGTCAACTTTATAAAGTAGATCTGATTGTTTTTTGAAACAGTAGCCATCAAGATCAGATGTTATACCTATCCTTGGTAATAAATGGGGGATGAAACTTGATGAGTGGAGATGGGAATATAAGCCTCCAGATGCCCAATTTAACCTGTCATCCTGTTCTGTAAAATCAATATACTCTTGCCCTATTCTCACATCCTCACCTCTCAGAGGAAGTGGGATCTCTTTAGCAGTGTCATTAAAAGATTGCATGTGAGGCTGCCCATGATATTTTTCTGTTTATCAGGCAGAATGGTTGATCTGAGGAGACCAGTGGCAATGACATTCTAGATATGGTAACATCAGGACAACCCCCATCAATTACTTTTCCTATTACCTCCTTCTTTTCCGTCCCTCTAGAAAGAAAGGAGAGCATTGGGGTGACGGCAATAAATCTAAAGGGAACAATTATACTGATACTGGTTAAGTGGATCTTGTATCTTTACCTACTCATTCCTGAATGTAAGGGAAAAAAAGGAATTTGGGACTAAGGAGAAGAATTAATTCTTCCTACAGTGTCACATTATATTTGTTCTGTGTCTAAAACATGCGATATTCAGAGCTGACTTTTATTATTAACTGTTGACTGACTTACAAATGCTGTTAGGGCAGAGCAGAGCAGAACAGTGTCATGGATAATCTTCCAAAGCAGATAATCCAAAAGTCACTTCCATTTAGCTGTGAAAAACAGTTTATTTCTCTCCTTAAGTGTTCCATTGGCTAACATACTTAGTTTCCGCTAATCTGATTTGACTACTGCAAGGAAATACACACCAAGGACATATTATTTGGCATGGTGAAACCACCTTGGGGTCAGAGAACTGAATACTATACAAGTCAAGGTTTAATGTATTATACCTTCAAGGGCCTTGCTTCAGTGTCCTACGGTAAGGAACTGAAGGGCAGAGGGAGAAAGGTAAGTGGAACCAAAAATGATGTACTCACACAGGAAAGATTTTGGGACTAAGTTGCAGTAAAATTGTACCTTTTTTTTTTTTTCCTGTAAACTGTCTTTGGTCTATGAGCCAAAGAATGAGTTTATAAGAGGCAGAACAAAAAATGGGGAAGTAGTGAATTTGTTGGACTTAAGTGGGCTGTCAACTTCATAATATAAAAATGAACTTTTCAACAAATAGAGCTGCTCACTCAGAAAGGCTGGCCTATGTAACTTGGGGTTTCCCATCATTGGGCGTGTTTAAGCCTAAGGGACATATCTTGTTAGAAATGTATTACAGTAAACAGTATTCCTGTATCCTTCATTCCACAAATGCTTATGAAAAGTCCACTCTGTATATGAAAAGGAATCAAATCTGGATCTTCTCTCTGCCAGCTGTCAAATCAGTGCTTCTCACACACGTTAATGTGATCTTGTTAAAATGCACATTCTGAACCCTGGGGCCTCAGATTCTGTATTTCTAACAGGCTCCCAGATGATGCCAACGCTGCTAGTCTCTATAACACAGAGGAATAAACATTTCTAGTAGGGAATGAGACATACAAATAACTATAATACAAAGTAAGAATTTGTAAATTCCTTAGAGATTTCAGTAATTGTCATAAAAAACCTGGATACCTCCCAACCCTAGGGCTGTCTTTGCCCTTTTTATACCTTTAGTGTTCCTTCTGATGTTTTCGGTGTTGCTCTCTTCCTGAATTTTCTCTCTTCTGAGGTTTTTCACTGTGTATGCTGTTTCTTAGCCTAGGAGAGTCTTTTAGTTCTTCTCCTAAGACTAACATTTTACTAATTTGTCAAGGCTATCTCCTAAACACTCCATCTTGAATTCTTCCCTGCGACCCCAGTCGGGCTGACAGTTCCTTCCTTGTCGCTCCCCATAAAACTTTTCTGTTTTGAGACGGAGTCTTGCTCTGTAGCCAGGCTGGACTGGAGTGCAATGGCGCGATCTCGGCTCACTGCAACCACCGCCTCCCGGGTTCAAGCGATTCTCCTGCCTCAGCCTTCTGAGTAGCTGGGACTGCAGGCCCGCGCCACCACGCCCAGCTAATTTTTGTATTTTTAGTAGAGACGGGGTTTCACCATGTTGGCCAGGATGGTCTTGATCTCCTGACATCGTCATCTGCCTGCCTCGGCCTCCCAAAGTGTTTGATTACAGGCGTGAGCCACCGCGCCGGGAGCAACGACCACTGCTTCCTTCTGCGTGGAGCTGGAAGTCCGTTTTCTTCTTCCCTATGAGGGTCCCGCCTCTCAGGTCGCCAGGCACACAGATGCTGCCCAGAAAACGCGCTGGCGCACCTGAGGCCGGGTGGAAAGCCGCGCCGCTCCTCCAGGCACCTAGCACCGGAGTCCAGGGATGCGGCCTCTGAGTGTCATTTGGGGACGTCCCCTCCGCCGGGTGGTCTCAGGGGCCCAGCGGTCCAGCCATCCCGGGCGCAGCCTCGCCAGGCTTCACAGGCCCCGCCTGGCGCCCCCGCCTGGCGCCCCCTCCTGGCGCTAGAGGCTGCGCGCGACTGCCCACCATCGAGGCGGCGGCTAGAGAGGCCGGCGGGCCCCGGGCGCCGCGGCTGAGGGCCGCAGGGAACGCGCACGGGGCGGGCTCCGCGCCGCCGGCCTTGTAGCCATTTTAGGAGGAATCGCTGATCGGCAGCGTGGGGTGCGGCTTCAATTTCAATAACTTTATTGGTGGTGTGACCTGCAGAACAGCCATCACGTCAGTGGCCCCTGGAGGAGTGAGAGCTTCGCCCGAGGTGACTGGGTAGGGGCGCCCCTGGCAGTGAGTGCGGCGGGGACGCGGGGGGCGTCCCGATAGCAGGGCTCCCGAGCTAGGGGCAGCGAGGGCGCCGGGGCATTTGCAGGCGTCCCTGCAGGCCTGGAGAGAGGGCTCCGGGGCTCCGCGTCCCTGGGGCGGGGAATCCCTTGCCCGGTCCCACAGCGCAGGGGCGGGGCTGCGGAGCGCCCCTGACGCGGCGGCTGGGGTGTTCACCGCCAGGTGTTGTTCCCCGCCGTAGGTGGTCCCCGCCGAGCTGCAGCCATGGGAAACACCGCCAGCGACCGGGTGTCCGGGGACCGCCACGGCGCCAAGGCTGCACGCGCCGAGGGCGCCGGCGGCCATGCCCCGGGGAAGGAGCACAAGATCATGGTGGGAAGCACGGACGACCCCAGCGTGTTCAGCCTGCCCGACTCCAAGGTACGCGTCCCACGCCCCCAGCTGGTGGCCGTGCTGCAGCGGGTTGGTTTCCGGGCTCCTGTTCCCTTTCTCGGTTCTTTCCTACGGGGTACTGAACCGGGCTGTGGTTTTTTGAATTAAAGGGATTTTTCGGGGACAGAGGTGTTGGATGGTAATTCCTCTTGCAGTGCCGCCTCAAAATTATAAAGAGGAGGAGTTTTTGTTTTCCTGGTGTTCTGACTAATCTGTTGGCCACAGTTTTAGGATGGGGACAATAGACGGCCCCCCCTCCCCACCTTGGTTTTTCCTAACATGCACGAGTCCTCTCTTCTATAGCGTTGTTGAATCTGTAGTTTGTAAGCTCTGGTGCAAAACTTCAGAGGGTAGGTTGCAGGAGCTGCTGACCATAGGCGGTAGTTTCTCACCTTTGCCTTGAGGTGGCTAAATGAGTTTCTTTTTTTCTGAAAATTTCTGTATCAGTATCATTTTTGCCCTTCTAGCCGTTCTGCTCTCGTAATCTCTTCCCTTTTGGCACGGCTGTGAGCAGCGACTACTTGCTAATGGAATATTTTCCCCTAGTCTTGGAGAACAATTAAGGACATCATTTGGCTGACTGCTTAATTTTTGTCCCATACTTTATAGTTGTGGTGGTTGAGGTTGTGCCACTTTCACGTTCCGCTGCTGCTCCTCAGGTGGGAGAGCAGATGATTCCACGACTTGTTTACTCCCCAGTGGTACTTCAAAATGTTGCGTGGCTAAAAATCGACAACCCAAAGCTGCCCTGAAGACCTTGCTCTCAATTCCAAGGACTTTCAGGAAGAGGGCAACTTATTTTCACTCTGTAAGAAAGGACAGATGGAGCTGATAGCAGGGGTTACCATTCTGATGTTTCTAATCGCTTTTAGGGTTGTCAGCATGAGATATATGTAATTCCTCCAAGTAGGCTGACGGGATGAGATGGAAAAAGGGAGGGCTTGAGGAGATTGGGGTGTGTTTGATGTTTCTTATCATTTCATCACTTCCCAAGGAACTGGGGCTTTAGAGAGTGAGTACAGTATTATTTGCCATATTGGTAGCACATGGAATTTGGATTCTATCCTTGGATCTCAATTGATAACATAATCACAGCTGGGCGCAGTGGCACAGGCCTGTAATTCCTCACTTTGGGAGGCCGAGGCGGTCGGATCCTTTGAGGTCAGGAGTTCGAGACCAGCCTGACCAACATGGTGAAACCCTGTCTCTACTAAAAATACAAAAAAATTAGCTGGGCGTTGTGGGGCATGCCTGTAGTCCCAGCTACTCGGGAGGCTGAGGCAGGAGAGTCACTTGAGAAGGTGGCCGTGGTTGCAGTGAGTCTAGATGGAACCACTGCACTTGCTTTCCAGCCTGGGAGACAGAGTGAGACTCTGTCTCAAAAAACAAAGAAACAAAAATCACAGACAGAGAAATGAGAGTGATTAAAAGGAGCATTTCTTGGGGTTTATTATCCATTCTTTTCTTCCACTGAGAATTTATTCTGTATCATTGGGGCTTTCTACAAGTCATCTGACTTCATTTCTTCAGAGCTTTCTAAAGGTGATCTGCCTCATTGTATTTTTACCCTTTTCCTATGTTGATGACTCAGGATTTAAATACAGTGTATTTGTCAAACTGTGACTGCAGTAATTGGTGTCCTGATTAAAAGCCAGGTTGCTCTGTCTGATTTGGGGCCTATTCTGGATTATTTTTATCTCTCACCTCAGTCTTGCCTTTTGTGAATTAAGAAAATTATTCAGATAATTTTCAGATTGTCTGAAAATTAGTTCAGATAATTCCTAAGGTCTCATTTAAATCTAAAATTTTATAGTTTTCAATCTCCCCTCTTTACTTCTAACCTCAACATTTTACTTAAACATCAAACTGTAGTTCTAATTATTATGCCTGTTTTCCTGGTAGTTTTGCTGAGTAACTTGGAGTAAACAATCTTTCTGCTAGTCAGCTGCATTCATTCCTGCCACAGAAATGTCATGTCATAAGTGGAAGGGCTTTCCTCCAAAGCTAGGCATATTAATAGTTTCCAATTCTAAACTGAAAATCCTGCCGTAAAAGTAACTGATAGAAACAGGCAAGGGGGCCTGCTTTGCTTTGAATGCTTGCTTTTTTCAGTGGACTGGTTCGGTGGTTCTCAATCCCGTTTGCATATTAGAATCACCTGAGATGTCTTTAAATACTGTATGGAAAATTTGAAACATTTACAAAGTAGGAAGAAACAGTATAACGATGTCTATATACAAGCTACCCCGTTTGAACAATGATCAGATCTTGAAGGAACATGTAACATCTATACCCCAGTCTGCTATTCCCCCACTAAGTATTTTGAAGTTTCCAGACATTATATCAAATATTATTTTATCTGTAATGTTTTAGGATCTACCTCTAAAGATGAGGGGTTTTTCTTTATTTTAACATAATCACGGTATATCTAGGAAGCTTTTTTCCTTTATTTTAACATAATTACAGTATTATCTAGGAAGCTTTTTAAAAATAGATTCCCAGATCTTATATCTGAATCAGAATCTGAGGGTTATTCTTAGGCATATGTAAAATTCTTGCAATTCTAACACAGCCAGTCATACAAGAGTGCATTGTTCTGGGAATATGTAGTTTTCTCTTAAGTCAATTCTTTATATAATGTGAAAGTCCTTTCAATTCTCTTTCTCTGTTTACTTTGGATTATCCTGCTACTGATGTCTGTACTGTAGTTTGGGGGAATGTCAAGAGAATGTATGGAGGGGAAACTATGTCAACCATTTTGAAAAGAAGGCCCAAATGAATAAGCTAGTCCTTTTTTGGAAAAAAAAAAAAAAAAAAGCCCACATTATTCTGTTTAGTAATATTTAGGCTTAATACTATACAGTCTCATTTACCAAAGTCACTTAAACCAGTCTAGAGCAGGGGTCAGCAAACTTTCTGTAAAGGGCCAGATAGTAAATACTTGAGACTTTGTAGACCATACAGTCTCCGTTACAGCTATGCAATTCTGCCACTGTAGCGTGTAAGCAGCTATAGGTAATTTAGGTAAACAAGGCAGGTATGGTGGCTCGCACCTCTACTCTCAGTTTCTCTGGAAGCTGAGGTGGGAAGATGGCTTGAGCCCAGGAGTTCAAGGCTGCAGTGAGCTATGATCACACCAGTCACTGCATTCTAGCCTGGGTGACAGAGCCACGCTGTTTCTCAATAAATAAATAATAGGTAGTCAAATAAGTGGAGCTGTTTTCAAATAAAACTTGATAAAAACATCTGGCTCACTGGCTGTCTCCCTACTCTTGGTCCAGAGGATGATAATGAAAGAAAACAGGAGGTTTTTTTTTTTTTTTTTTTTTTTACAATCCCACATACCTCATTTGATAAGATTACTACTTTTGATAAAGGAAACTGTATTTTCGATCTCTTGCTCCTTTAGGTTCTAGAATTTTTATTCCTTCTCCTGAAATAATTAGTATAAACCTAGCATAGGGGAGCAAGTAAGATTTCATAGCTACTTCTCAAGTTTTAAGAAATCAGTGATCTGGTTTTTGAATTTTTACTGTTTCTTCTTTTTGTAACTTATTAGCAGAAATAGTGTTTATGAATTATGAATTTTGATATCTCTAACTTCCATTACAGCTGGTAATTGAGAGCTATTCATATTTGCCTATAAAATATATGAATGACAATTATTTTTTAATAGAACCATACTTTGTTTTTATATATTTTTTTCCTCTTAAAGACTCAGAAGTGTATAATAATTGCCTGCTTATGAGTTAAACTAGTGGTAGGGAATTAGCTTTTTGTTTTTTTTTTTTTAAGGGAGAGTCTAAGGCGCTGAAAGGGTGAATGATGTAGGTAGACTCAAAAGTTAGGCTATGATTTAGGCAGTGCTTAAGCATAGGCCATTTGACCATTTTTGGTCCTAGGTGAGTTTTTTTTTTTTTTTTCTATGATTTGTTCAAACTCAGATTTAGTTGCTGATTTTGGGGTTTATATCCTTCGCCAAAGCCTAGCACCTTTCTCTACCCTAGGGAGGAGAGTGACATTTTAGAATTCTTGGGTCACTGTTTATTCTAGGGATGACCTACTCCTTCTTACAGCTCCCTGGGGACAAAGAGTTTGTATCATGGCAGCAGGATTTGGAGGACTCCGTAAAGCCCACACAGCAGGCCCGGCCCACTGTTATCCGCTGGTCTGAAGGAGGCAAGGAGGTCTTCATCTCTGGGTCCTTCAACAATTGGAGCACCAAGATTCCACTGATTAAGAGGTGAAGACAAGTGTCTTGGATGAATCTAAGGGTCCAGGAATAGAGACCTAGTTTCTTTTCTCAGAAGAGAAACCCCGCTGGACTACTTTTCCCCACTGCTAAGGACTCTCTCTAGAACGCGCCCTTTTCTGTGGCCACTTAGTATATCTGTGGGATTTTAAACTTCATAGTGAGTCAGAGATGTTTTACCCCTTAGAATATGATTGCCTCAGAGGGATTCATAATAGCTTTGTGGCTACATTCTTTAGGGCTGTGTTATACAAGTCCTGGCTATGCTTGTGGGAAGTCTTCTGCAACTGGCTGAGTCTTGTTGCTCTGACTTCTGCACTAAAGCAAAACACATTTTGAAGTTCTAGGTAGTCATGTTATTTATTGCTCCCAAAGCAATAATGGATGATTTAACTGGTTGTCAGAGTGGCCCGTTGTATGGTAGGTCATTTTCCAGAAAAGGTTCACCAAAATAGAGAAAGAACACCTTGAGGCACTGCATCCTGAACCTACCTGTCTTATTTGCACTGGTTAGGAGCTTGTTCTGCTGAAGCAACATAGTTATACTAAGGTGACCCATTCGAGAGGATTAATGTTTTTATTATTCTTTTCCAGATATTGGTTAAGAACTAACGTTGGGAGGAGCTGATAAATACACGTCCAAGATGATACAAAAAAGGAGAATGGGTTTATACATTGCTTTTTATACCAGGGGATACAGTGGCTTAGGAATCTGGGAGATCATTCAGATGATATTATGATTGCCACTTGTTTTTTACGTTCGGTCTTCTAAAAGGAACGTGGCCTGTTTGCTTTTCTTTTTTCTTCTGTAGCCATAATGACTTTGTTGCCATCCTGGACCTCCCTGAGGGAGAACACCAATACAAGTTCTTTGTGGATGGACAGTGGGTTCATGATCCATCAGAGGTAAGGCCTTGATCTCCAAGGGTGACCATTGACTTAGCAGTCCCATTTTAGCTGTCATTTCTGTCAAGACTGATGGGCAGCTGCTCCCCTACACTGGAGGATTTCTCTCTTGATAAAACATGGAGGTTCTGAGTCTAATCACATGTAAATTTTAGGATAAAAGAGGAAGGTTGGATGGAAAAGATGGATTTGAAAGAGAGATTCAGTATTTTTTTCTATTCACTGTTTCAGCCTGTGGTTACCAGTCAGCTCGGCACAATTAACAATTTGATCCATGTCAAGAAATCTGATTTTGAGGTGTTCGATGCTTTAAAGCTAGACTCTATGGAAAGTTCTGAGGCATCTTGTAGAGGTAATTTTGTAGTATTTACCTTTCTTTGCTGTGTCTTTCTTGTATCTTCCGAAAAGTTGTTTATGTATGTATATATATATATAGAGGAGAATTGCTTAAATCTGAGAAGTGGAGGTTGCA
>NW_016107858.1:1195577-1222180 GCF_001604975.1 Cebus imitator
GGGGGGGGAGAGAGAGAGATTGATTGAGAGATTGAGATTGAGATTTCTCCTGTAAGTTTAGGTCTTTTCTTTGCTGCAAACACCCACACACATACACTAACAAAAGTCTCATGGTATAATGTTTACCTTATTACATGTGATATACTCCATTTGCTACATTATCTTTTATAACTCACTAATGGGCTACAGCCCATAGTTTGAAAAGCTATTTCTAGTGATATTTCAGGTTTTCCACTGACCTTCGACGATATTACCCAGCAGAGGTGATACACGTCGGTAGTTTGTCCCATGTGCCCCATCTTAATCCTGCCGGTTTGAGAGCTCAGTTAGCGGTTTCATGATTTTTATGAGGCCCTAAAAGTGTGAAAGAAAAAAAAAAGGGTTAAAAAAAACAAAAAATGAACCACAGCCTGGGCAATATGGCAAGACCCATCTCTACATAAAATTTTTAAAAATTAGCTGAGTGTAGTGGCACATGCCTGTGGTCCCAACAACTTGGGAGGCAGAGGTTGGGAGGATTGTTTAAGCCTAGGAGGTTGAGGCTACAGCGAACCATGTTTAAGCCTCCGCACTCCAGCCTGGGCAACAGAGCGCGGTCCCGCCTCAAAAACAAGACGCCCCCATCCCCAACAACAGTTGTGTTGTAGATAATTGAAATTTTGTAAGTTTTTAGTTAGAAAAAAAGTCTTTGGTAGAGGAAAAGGTCTTTACACGTTTGTTTCCTCTAATATTATTTGATCCAAGACCTTCATCTCTACTTAAAATTGCTATAGTATCAGACAGTGTTTTGCTAACCACACCTGTAGTTACCATTTTGTTACTTTATAATAAGAGCTGAGACTATCTAAAGAATTGTGCACTGTATTGCCAGTGAGCACATTTCTCTCTTGTGAGTTAAAGCCTGCCTCTGCTACTAACTAGTTTTGCCATCATGAACAAATCTCTCAACCTTTTCATTCTGAGTTTCTTCACAGTAAAACCAGGGACTTAAACTCTCGGTGATCTCAGCTGAGTAGGCACAGTACCTTAAGTGGAACATATTTGAATCTCAAGGGAGAAGGCTGGTTTTTGCTGTTTCTAAAAGAAATTATTGGCTGGGCACAGTGGTTCACGCTTGTAATCCCAGCACTTTGGGAGGCTGAGGTGGGTGGATCACCTCAGGTCAGGAGTTCAAGACCAATCTGGCCAACATGGCGAAACCCTGTCTCTACTAAAAATACAAAAATTAGCCAGGTTTGGTGGTGCGTGCCTCTAATCCCAGCTATTCCGGAGGCTGAGGCGAGAGAATCACTTGAAGCTGGGAGACAGAGGTTGCAGTGAGCCAAGATGGCGCCACTTTGCTCTAGCCTGGGCAACAGAGTGAGACTTTGTCTCAAAAAAAAAAAAAGAAAAAGAAAAAAGAATTATCAATAGTGTGATAATCTGTTGAGGAAAGTTTTTAAAAAATTTTTTCATCATATAAGCTCAGAAGGTTAAACTGGACATTATTTTTGACTGGTGGGATAATAATTTAAAAGGGTTTAAAAATGCTGAATTAGATTATGAGAACACTTGTGACTAATTTGTGTATTGCATGATTCTGGCAAAGTAACCAATAAATAATAGACATGTAATCATAATTATGTATAGAGAAGACGTAACATACTTTTGATATTTCCCTCCTTTCCCTAATTTCCCAATCTACTGAGGTAATGCTTATAATCCATTTTGTACTAGGAATCTGCAGATAATGGATTTTAGTGTGCACTCATTTACTCTCTAGCCATGTATGTAACTTTAGGCAAATAACCAATTTGTATTTTTTTTTTTTCTGATGAAAAGGCAATAAAAACTATTCTATGTACTTCCCAGGGGTATTTTGTGAATCATGTGATGAAATAACAAAGTACAATACTTTGAAGTTTCAAGTTCTATATATTTTTAAGATATTATTTATTGTCAGAGTATTACTTTTACTTTTTTTCCTTTTGCCTTACATGTATTTTTTTATTTTTTAGTTGACACATAACAATTGTACATATTTATGAAATACAGTGTGATGTTTCAGTACATTTATATGATATATAATGATCAAGTCAGGGTAATGATCATATTCATTATCTCACAGATTCATCATTTCTTTGTGGTGATAACGTTCAAAATCCTTTCTTCCAGCTATTTTATTTTGTTACATTATTGTTACTTGTATTCAGTCTCTTGTGCAATGGAACACTGGAACTTAGTTCTTACAATGAATTCTCACCTCTGTAATCCCAGCACCTTGGGAGACCAAAGTGGGAGGATCACCTGAGCCCAGGGGTTTGAGACCAGCCTGGGCAACATAGTGAGACCCTGTTTCTACCAAAATAAATTTGCCGGGCATGGTAGCACATGCCTTTAGTGCCAGCTACTCTGAAGGCTGAGGTGGGAGGATTGCTTGAGCCCAGGAGGTCAAGGCTGTAATGAGCCGTGATCAAGCCACTGCACTCCAGCCTAGGCGGCAGAGCAAGACTCTGTCTCAAAAAAGAAACAGTAACATTTAAATAAAAGATATTGTCATAATATAGTTCTCATCATTTTTGTATATTCTATTCTCATCTGCATACTTTTTTCATTTTTTTGAGATGTAATTTATACATGATAAGATTCACTCTTAAAGTGTACAACTCAGTAATTTTTAATAGATTCAGAGTTGTGTGATTATCACGACTATCCAGTTTCAGAGCATTTTTATCCCTCACATAACAAACCCTGTACCCATTAACAGTCACATCCCATTCCCTCTTCCTCTCAGTCTCTGGCAACCACAAATCTACTTGCTGTCTTATGGGTTGGCCTGTTCTGGACATTTCATATCAGTGGAATCCTACAGTATGTGGTCTTTTGTGACTGGTTTCTTAGACTTAGCATGTTTTCAGGGTTCATCCATGTTGTAGCCGTGTATCAGTACTTTGCTCTTTTTTTTAATGGCTGAAAAAGGTCCATTGTATGGACATACTGTTCATCCATTCATTAGTTGATAGACACCTTGATTGTCTCCACTTTTTGGCATTATAAATAATATTATGAACACTGGTGTACAAGTTTTTGTGTAGACATATGTTTTCATTTCTTTTGGGTATATACCCAAGTGTATAATTCCTGGGTCATATGGTAACTTTATGTTGAACTATTTGAGGAACTACCAAGCTATTTTCCAAACTGGCTACACTGCTTTACATTCCTACTAGTAGTGGGGATAGCATGAGTCTTCCAGTTTCTCCATTCCTTTGCTGACACTTGTTATTGTCTGCTGTTTGATTTTAGCCATCCTTGTGAGTATGAAGTGGTAGGATTATTGTGGTTTAATTTGCATTTCCCTAATGACGGTTTTATACATTTTGTCATTGTTGCAATCATTGTTGTGTCCGTAGTCGTAGGAGTTTATAAGCTTGTTGTTTGGCTGGAAAAAAGAAAAAAAATCTAATCTTTTCACATTGTCTGAAAGTTACAAGGCATCTTCACATCCATTACCTAATTTGATTTCCTCAAAAACATCATGAAATAAGGCAAAGATTATTTTTATTTTGTGAAGAAACTGACCTTTGTGGAGGGATTCTTCCGAGGTCCTACAATTGAGAAAAGGAGTAGCTCTTCCCCGAGCCTGGGTCTTTGACTCTTCATCTCTTTGTCTGTCTCCCAAATCATGTTGCCATGTTGAGGAGCTCCATGGTTTACGTCCAGGGGACTCAGATTTTTCCTCTGGTTACCTTACAGCTGTAGATCCAACAGGTCACAGGTTTGTGATCCAGGACTTCTACCATATTTAATGTTAGGTGCCATGTATTGATAGCTTTTTCCATGCATTCTTGCTAATTCTCCAACTATTTCTCATATTTGGGTAAATATCTTTCAGACCTTTCCAGCTCACCTCCAGGGCCTTATGGTCAAGAAATGTATGTGTTTCGATCTGAGGAAAGATTCAAATCTCCTCCTATCCTTCCTCCTCATCTACTTCAAGTTATTCTTAACAAAGACACTAATATTTCTGTGAGTATGCTGAGTATTACTGGGGGATCTAGGGGTCTATGACCATTTGGACCAAAGTTCAGTAATCTTAGAGGTTAGGATTATTACAGAGGTGTGTTGAGATTATGAATCATACACATATCAATAACAATACAGATTTCCTTTTTCCAGTGCTGAGTCAGAGCTTCTTCAGGGACTGACATAAAAATGTGTAGTTGTCTCCTCATCATAATCTAATCAGGATAAGAGCTATAGACTTCTGTTTGAACATAACATGAAGGAGTAGTTACCATTTGGGGATGTACAATAGAATTATAAAACCTTTTTTTTTTTTTTTTTTTTTTTTTTGGAGACCGAGTTTTGCTCTGTCACCCAGGCTGGAGTGTGGTGGTGTGATCTCAGCTCCCTGCAACCTCTGCCTCCCAGGTTCAAGTGATTCTCCGGCCTCAGCCAAGCAAGTAGCTGGGATTACAGGTGCCCGCCACCAGGCCCAGCTAATTTTTGTATTTTTAGAAGAGACAGGGTTTCACCATGTTGGCCAGGCTGGTCTTGAACTCCTGACCTCATGATCTACCCACCTCAGCCTCCCAAAGTGTTGGGATTATAGGCGTGAGCCACTGTGCCCTGCCAAAAGTTTTTTTGTATATAATTTATATCCCTATTCAATCTACTTGATTCCTGCTATGATTATTTGCCTTGTAACACAAGTCTTCCTTGTGTGTTGTGGGCAAGGCTTTTATTTTAGCTCTCTTAAGGAAGAGAGATGCTGAAGCTTAGGATTTCTGCCCTGGACTGATAATTTTTCTAATTTTCTGTAATAGGATTGTATCAATGATACATACTGGAGAGGGTACATTATTAAAAAGAGATAACACATTCTAGATTAAATTTCTCAACATCCCAAAGAGCTCTGAGGAAGAGTAAGCTGTTTGGTTTGTCTGTGCATTAATTTCATTTAGTAATTTTTTTCCCTTTCTCTTAGTGTGACCCAGCCTTACTCCCTGAGCCCAACCATGTTATGCTGAACCATCTCTATGCGTTGTCTATTAAGGTAAGTGGTAACCCTGACTCTACATAGGGCTCCCTGGAACGAGAGGACAAGGGCAACATACGTTCTCAGTGGTTACTTTCTCTGCTGTTTCGCTGAAGCTGGAGCTGGTAGTAATGATCAAATTATGGAAGAACTCTCTTTTTTTAATCACTAGGTTGTTTTAAAATCTCAGTCTCTGTGATTTGGCTGGTTGTATTGCCCTCTGATAGGAGTTTTTTGCTGCCCAGTTACTTTTTGGGTGACTAGAATCTTTATACCAGCTACTTAAGTTTGAGTTCATAGTACAGGATTTCATCTGCAGAAAAAACAGGTTTAGCTTCCAGTTCAAAGAATGCTTTGAATGTGGTATTGAGGCTCTCACTTTTTTACAGGTAGAATTGAGCTACTTTCGGGTACCCCATTCATATATGCTTAGGGGCTTACATGTCTCCTAAACACGAGGTAATGGAGAAATGTGACCAGATTTGCCTGGTCCCCTTTAAATCTAGAGTCCTCCTTGGTTTTTCTGCTGCTTTAGAGTCTGAGTTGAAAATAGCCATTCTATTCTGTCTTGTTATGTCTTTGTGGTTTGGCTATTGGAATAAAGTTATATAGCTCTGTGCTTATCAAACTAGGCTATCATCAGAGTCTCCTGGGCTTCTCCTGTAAAAGTACAGATTCAACAGTTCCATTCCCAGAGGTTCTGAATAAGTGCACCCAGGATGGGCCCTAGTAAAANTACAGATTCAACAGTTCCATTCCCAGAGGTTCTGAATAAGTGCACCCAGGATGGGCCCTAGTAAAAGTACAGATTCAACAGTTCCATTCCTAGAGGTTCTGAGTAAGTGCATCCAGGATGGGTCCTAGTAAAAATACAGATTCAACAGTTCCATTCCTAGAGATTCTGAATAAGTGCACCCAGGATGGGCCCTAGTTATTTTTTTAAGCTGCTTTTACTTCTTGGATGTGTAGCTGGATTTTGGAAATCACGGATACAGCTAACAAATTATGTGGTACTACGTAACACTTAAAAATATATTATTGAATTTAATTTTTATAATAATCTGTGAGATATGTATTATTTTTAACCCCTGTTTTATAGATAAAGAAACTAAGGCTCAGAGAAGGTCAAATTGCCAGTAAGTACCAGAGGCAGGACTGAGGTCCAGCCCTCCATGCTGACTTCATGTTCTTTCCTGTATTATCATCATGCCAGGTCTTTCCAAGATGGTCTTTCTCACCTGGTCCTCATTTCCACAAAACCTGTGGAAGTGTCGAGTGAATTTTTTACCTGCCTTGCTTCTGTCATAGTTAGGCTTTAGTTAGTCAACATGATTGATTCTGGAATATTATCATGTTAGTCAACATGATTCTGGAATGTTAACCCGAGAAGCGTTCATTGTGGATAATACAGCCTGGGGGGAGGTGGAAGGACACACTGGTTCTAAATTGGATTTGCTTGGGTTATTTGGGATCTGACGGATTTTGCCTCCTGTAACTGCTTTTTGGATGTCATTTAATATGCATAGGCTTGCCACCTCCTCCTGTGGCACATCAGTAGTCTGTAACACAGCCTGGGAAATGGTGCCTCTTGCTCTCTTCATACTGGTTCTGACTCAGGTGAAGGTGTTGATTATTGTGGCTCAGCTTGGTTCTGACCCATTCCTGATTCTCTCAGATTGTTTAGGTGGTTTGGAATTGATCCATTGGATTGAGTGTCCTTCTGAAGAGGATTTTGGTGTTTACTTTGTTCAAAGATAGAGGGGGATTCTTAGGTTCCCTCTAAATCAGAGAGGACTTTTTGAATTATCCCCGGGATTAAATGGAAATTAGACCTGCTTTGGGACTTGGGAATTGTTTTTCAGAAGGATTGTTTCTTTTTTTCTCTTTGTCTTTACGACTTTCTTCTAGATATGGATGCCAGGATATTTCTTTCTTTCTTTTCCTTGCTAGTTTAAAGCCCAATATTAGAATTTAAAGTAGGGAAGGGAGCAAGGTAGGAGACTAATATTTCTTCAGCACTTAAATGTCAGCAACTGTGCCAGATGTTGTCATGTAATCAGCAGAGGCACGTTAATGGTAGGTATTATCTTTTGCAACAATGAGATAAAAAGACTTAGACACACTAAGTAGATTACCCAAGGCCACAAGTAGAATAATCATAGGAATCAGATTGGAACTGAAACTGATTTGACTCCAAAGCCAATCTTCTTCTCTTATATCAAACTGTCTCTGTTAAAAGTGAGTGACTGTGAAGGACTGAAGGCTTTGAAAGAGCTACCTACTACTGTCTTAGCTAATGAATTAGCTGCGTGTGTTTCTTTTCCTTGCAGGACAGTGTGATGGTCCTCAGCGCAACCCATCGCTACAAGAAGAAGTATGTTACTACTCTGCTATACAAGCCCATCTGAAGGGATCCCTTCTTGCCTTCAAGGATTCAGGAGAAGCATCTCCCTTGCCTTTCTGGACTGAACCAGTCTTACCTGAGACTGGAAGGCTGATTTGCTTTGAGGCTGATATGTGTGTTTCAGAGCCTCTGAGTAGGATGCTCTGCTTTTGCATTTGATTGCAGATGAGAGCTTTATGAGTTCACGGAATTTATTTTAAGAAAAAAATATATAAACATATGAGAAGAAGGTACATGAAAGCCTCCTAGCCCCAGCTAGAAGTATTATCTCTGCCTGTGGGTTTTCACCAAGACCTATTTGGGAGCGCTGCAGGAATAATTATATAGGAAGCTTTTTTCCTAAAATGAAAGAACAGCAGACTCTTAGGATCCTTGCTAGGCGGAGGTTCTATCACTGCTACCTTGGCTCTCCAAGGAATGGGCTTGTGCTAGACAGCTGCCCTACTTACCGCTGCCCCATCGCAAGGGCAGTTTTTCTTGCATGGGTTCTCTGTATTCCCAGAGTATGTGGCACAGTCTGTGTTGTTGGTATGATACCAGATGCCTCACAAGAACCCTTTCCTCTCATTTCACATTCTTCCTTTAACAGCCTCCCGTACCTGACCCCTCTCTAACACAAAACTCACTGGGTAAGCGACTTTTTATGGCACCTGACCCACCCCGGAGACGAGGGCTGCCAGAAGGTCTTTTCAGCCCAGCACAGGCCCAGGCCACCTGGTAGTGCTTGCTTTAACTTCTGAAGAAAATATATCTCAGCATTCTAAGACAGGCAGAATGCAGAACATCTGCTTTTTTGTTTGAGTTTGGTGCCAAGGCTGAGGCTGTATTGGCAAATTCCCAAAAGTCTTCCCACTTGGCCTGGCCCTACTTCTGTCTTTTCCCTCTCAGCACACACTTCTGAAAGTAGGAGTGAAACCAGGGAGTACTTTCATGTCTTTCATCCTTGAAAGATTATGTGCTTGCATTTTTTTTTTTTTTAATTTAAAAATGCCTTTTCATTGGTCTTAAGAGACTGCATTGGAGAATTTCAGGCTTTTGATAAATGCTTCTTCAAATTCTCTTCTCTAGTCTAGCCCTCCGTGGTCTTAGATTAATATGGCCAACCATATACACATCACTAAACACTGCTTTAGATAAACTGCTCAGGTTCATTTAACTCCTTGAACTTGATGCACCTAACAGGTTCCCTCATTTTAAAGATTTGCTAGGCCAAGAAACAAGAAAGTATTCTTATTATATTCCCAATCATGAAAAGCATCATGCTTTGCACCAAGTGTTAACAAGATCATTTTGTTCCCCGGCCTCTTCTTTTTAAAGGTGTTTGATGATGAAGTGGGGTCACTGATTTCCATTTGTGAACTGAAAAATATTCAATCGACTTTTGGGGTTCAGAGATAAAATATTTTTGCCCAAGTGGCTGGGGCTCTTCCGTTTTACAGATAAGAAGGCAAATATTCAGCACTAAAGGAGGCTAAACTGTTGATGAATGAGAGACTCCCTGACCGCTCAGATGAGCCTAGCCACACTGAAAGCGCACCTCCAGGTCAGGTTAGCTACCTCCTGTCTCCCATGCAAAGCAGACAACACAGTTGTCTTTGGGCCTGTAGACCTCTTGGGTTCCAGGTGTGATAGAGTAAGCTATGGGGTTGTTGTTTTGCTGGGATGCAAATAACTAAATGCTTTGGTGGTTAATTTCTAAGAGCAAATACTACTTTAGCCATCCGAGGCCACCTTCTGCAGCAAAAGGCTTTTGTGGAGAACATTTTATGGTCCCAAACACTTTTTGAATAGTGTGCCATTTAAAAATCCAGTCCAGAGCCTATTACAAAACTCTCAGGATTTACCGTCTTCAGTTGTACTAGAATTTTGTTTTTATCCAATACCCATTAAATAAGTGGGCCACTTAGGAAGACTCAAAATCTTGGTTGTTACATGAAATTTGTTATATTCATATTTCTTGTAAACAGTATCAAAATGTAATATCTATGTGTTCATGTGTGAAAATTTTTACTTCACACAGGTTTATCAGTAGAGTGGGGCAGGAAAAGAGATCTCTTCAATTTCTCTCAGGCCCAAGGCTTTTGTGAAATGGGTCGGCCTCCAGTGACAGAGGGTTTGGTGCTAGTGACCTTCAGATCTTTCTATCTGGAAATGTGCAGAGGGTGTCAGTTTCCCATGTTCTGAGGTAACTCTCAGCCAGATGTGAAATGGGAGCATACCAGCTGGCATAGAAGGGAATGGGTAGGAGGAACTGGGTGGTGACTCCTCCAGCCCTGTCCCTTTTCCATACGGCTGATATATCTCATGGTTCTGAGAGGCCTTGTCTCACTCTGCCTGGAAGAGGGAGGGAGAGAAGGAAGTAACCGAAAGTACTACTCATTCCTCCTTGTATATTGATTAAAGGGATAATTAATTTTATGCAGGAGAGAGTTTGACAGATTTTGAAAATGACTAAAGGCAAAAAAAATCTTTTTTAGCCTTTATTTTGCCTGTTGGAATTTTACAGAGTCAAAGTAGGCAGAACAAGAAAATAGCTCTTCACAGGGGCTGACCCTTAAAGAACTGCAGCATGGTTTTGGAATTGTGGGGAAGAGAAGAGGGTCCGAGCTGAGGAGTAATGATAGGAGAATAAAGGCTTGAATAACGTAGAACAGAAATGTCCTCTTTGAAACAGAAATTAAATCAGACACCACACGGTGGTGTCCTTGGATCTCACCGTACAGAATCAGTGTATAACCAACTTCCCTTTCCTCTCTATTCTGCTTTAAGCTCATGTGTCCGGCAGACTTTACCAGTGTGTCAGACGTTACCTAAAACACATGGGTTAGTCATGCTGCTGGTACAGAGAAATTCCACAGCATGATTATTAGCCTCCCTTAAGGTTGGAATTGGATGGGATTTAACCATTCTGGGCAACACCCCTGAAGGGCATACCTGACCTCAGTAGTGTTGGCTTTTTAAACGTATGCTTGTATGGTGGAGAGACTTTGTAAAAGAAGAATCCAAGAGAAGTTTGTGAGAATCCTACAAACCCAGGCCCATTCACTTTGTTCCGGTTCTTTCTTGTCTCTTGTAGATCTAATGGGTCTGGGATAAAAACTTTGAAAAGTGGCAGTATTCCGTGTATGCTGTTAAAATGAAGTTAAGTTTGGAAAGAAGTGATACCTCTAGACTGGGTTTATATTAATCTGGGATATAAATGAAGAAGACATACTAATAGAATTCCCTGCTTTTAATTGGGGAAATAGGGCTTTAATAATTTTGACCTCGACTAAAAATGATATGCAATAGTCTATGTTTGTGTGTGTTTGAAATTCATTCTGTTCTCAGAGATTTCTACATTCTCACATTCTAGTGTTTGGGGCATGGGCTTAACAGCAGATGTACAATGTATTCCTGCATTATTCCGATTCATCCTTAAAGCCCAGTTTTTGCTGTCTTCTACCAGGGCTGCTGATTCCAGTTACCCGTGGCACGGAGGACCTGGGAAGGTAGCAACTAGGGTCTTTCAAAACTCTTTGGATCTAAGCGTTTGTCTCTCCTTAAGTGCCAACCACAATTGGAGATGGAAGGACTGTGATCTCTGCAATGAACCCAGACTTGTAGAGTAAAAAGCCAAATCTTTTTTTAAATTATAAGAAAGAAGAAAAAAACAGAAAAACTCAAGTCTATTACTTATAGAGCCCAATTCTTAGCAATGGAATCCTGGGATTCCAGTTTGGGCTTTGTCTTGATTTGCTTTCCTCAATTGTGCTTCGAAATGAATAAGCTTTATTACAAATTAATTTTTTATTAATTTCAATATTAATTGGAGTTAACTTGAATTAATTGTATGTAGCACAGCACTTCTGCAGTAAGACGGGTGTGAAATACTAAACACTATGGATTTTGTAGGTGTCAGGTTAAATGGTCAACGGATACCTACATTAAGTAATATATTAGGTATTGGTGATCTTACTTCTTTTCTGTTCCCCTCCACAAAACACTTACCCAACCCAGCTTGTGGTTTGGGACAGCCGAAGCTCACTGCTGTTGGTCAGTCCTAATCTCTGCGTGGGTCTCACATATCAGACTTGTTTGAATTTTGGTAAATTGGAGCATGCTGATTGGTATTACATGGCAGCATTTCAAATGAGTGCAGCTCTGTGTCTGTCAGAAAGGAGAGCTACGACTATAATTCGAAGGGAGTTAAATATGTGAGTCCTCTTTTAAATGGTGCTTTTTGTAACCTTTAATGCTGAGGTACAGAGCTGCTTTTCAATATTTCATATAGGAGTGGAATACAGGAGTGGATTTTAAAGCTGCTCTCCGAGTGTAATTTGTCACCGGACTCTAACACACCTGGAAATTATATGACATGACACATACAGAAATGTTGTGGGTTTTTTCCATAAAACTTTAATAAAATTATTATACAGCAATAATATTTGAGTTATTTATTGATGATGGATTATATTATCAATGTCAGTTTGTCTTGGTGTCTCAGGGCCTAAATAATGTGAATTGCAAAACAACACATTTGAAAGAGAGAAATCTTAGATGTAGGGGACACAAATGATGTCCTTCTACCTATCACTTTTTCTCTTTTTGTTTCAGGCTCTGCCAACATTAACTGTAGGAATGCAGACATAGTCAGTGATCGGTTTTCAGCATTTTCTCTGAGCTGGTTGCACGTTTAGCTATCATCCTGTACTGGATAAGCTGAGCTCTCAGACCAGTGATTCTTAGCTCTGGCGGCACGTTCATATCACTCATGCAGACTGTAAACATTGATGCCCAGTCCATTTCTACCCGATGGACATCTCTGGTATGGAGTCCAGGCATCTGCATTTTTTAAGTTCCCCCAGATAACACTAATAGACATCTAGGATTGAGGACTGCTATCTTGGACCCTTCCTATTCTCTTTCTCTGTCAGATGGTATGCTTCATTGCATATGAAAACATTATATACTTTATTCTGACAGCAGATCATTCACCTCAGATGGCCTTGTTCAGGGCCATGATTATAATGTGATTTCTGTTTCCATTCCATCATTTCACAAAGTTTCTACATACCTGACCTCTGGACTACGTTTTCCTAAAACAACCGCACTGTCATATATTTGGTGCTTTAAACAGTCAACTGAGTTGAACTAAGGGAGAAAAGAGCCTGACAATGTGGAGTGTGAGAAGAATGGGGGTTGCTGAGGGCGTGGGAAGTGTAAGACAGAGGGACATGAAAGGAAGACCTGTGACAGTAGTGATCAACCACAACAGTTCACCTTAAACCTCAATAGCAGGTCAAGAGATTACCTCCAAACTAGAGGTGGGAAGTGGGTTATGGTATGAACTCAGCCTCTGGAAGAATGGTCTCCTAAACATCATGCGCCCCAGTCACTGAAAACAAAGTGGCACCAGAATTGCACCAGGGCCCAAACTTGTACTGCTATGCTTGCTAAAGCATTTATTTCTGGCCCACTTGGCTTGGAGTCTTGTAGTATCTCTTCCAATGACCCCCTTCTCCCCTGTGTTGACAGTTAACCATGAGACAAGTGATTGTGGCGCCTCACGAGTCTCTTCCTCTCTCTTCTCTGTCCTCTGTGGTCACTGTTGATCCAGATTCACACATGCAGGTCTGGAGTACCATGTCCTTTTCTCTAAACCATTCCCTGGCTCCAAGGCACGTCCATTGACTGAAGATGAACTCCGTGCTCTCCTGGTGGTTAACATTCTCTCAGCACTTAGCTGCGTTCATGAAGGAGGCTCCTGTCTTGAGAGTTCTCCCTTTCTATTGACTTCCTAAGTAGAAAGGCAAAGTTCTTTGTCAGAAGTTAGAAGGTTTAAGGTCTGTATGCTGGGTGATATTTTAAACACAAAGTAGGTTTTCACAGACTTCTCAATGACTCCTGAACTAATTTCCCTTTACTACATCTTCCAGAGCCCTTTTGCTAGGGACGACTTATGATGAGGACATTAGGTAAGGACGTTGAACCCCTGAAAGAGTCATGGAGGTTACCACAGAGCTGTGTACCTGGACGGGGTTGAGGCGTGGACTCTGACTCCAGACCAGCTGATATGCAAAACTATGACCTATAACTCTTACTTTGGGGATGGGGGAGGGCTCTCTGTTACTGATTACAATCGTTCTGGATCACAATTATAAATCAGGTATAGAGATTGGGTAGTGGAATGGGTATTGGACTCAACAGAATCTTGGAAAATATTTCTGGGGGTCAGGGGATAGGCTGTGAATATTACAGATGTTTGGAAACATTTGTGCCAACCTGAAGACGGTGTTTCTTTTTCCTTCCCAATTAGCAGAGCTGTGTTCTGTTTGTCATCTGGGAGAGGGGTCAGTCTAGAGTTAGAATATCTAGGGATGATGTAAAGGAATATGACAGTCCAGAAATCTACCAGATTAAGAGCCAGTCTGAGCTCAGAGAGGATTTTGAGACAAAATATGGCATTTTATTTTTTGATGGAGCTGAGCATTGTGGCAGTAACCAGCACTAGATGAACTAAAGTTCAAGAGATAAGGTAAAACTATCCAAGGTGAACTGAGATTACCAGCCATTTTATCCCCGGGGCCCATTTGCTGACTCTGTGCATGAACTGAGGACTGACCTTTGCTCAGACAGAGGATATTAGATGGGTCAAATGACATTAAATACCAAGCAGTGGATCCCTAAAATATGGGAAACAAATGAGGTGATCCCTTTAGTTGCCCAGCTTACTACCCTGAGAGTGTTTCTGGGTTATAACTGGAAAACCGAGCTTCCAGCCTGGTGAACTCCTTGAGCTGAGAACGTTAAGTACAGAACTCGGAAGAGTTTTGCATCAGTAGTGGAGAACAATTGGCCCAAGACTGAATGCTTATGGTAGGCAGAACCACGACCCTCCAAAGACGTCTACATAGTAATTCCCAGAATCTATGATTATGTTAGGTTACGTGTTGAAGGGTAACTAAGATTGCAGATGGAATCAATTTTGTGAATCAGCTCACCTTGAGATGGAAAGATTACCCTGTATTATTTAGTTAGGCCCAATCTAATAAGTGCAAGAGGGAAGTCAGAGTGATAGGACATGAAAATAGCTTACCTTGCTGTTGCTGGCTTTTAAAGATGAAAAAGAATTATAAACCTAGGAATGTGGGTAGCCTTAGGAGCAAGGAAATGGATTCTCAGAGCCTCCAGGAAGAAACATGGTGGCTTTTAGTTCAGGAAGACCCATTTTGGACATACATTTGTATTGTTTTAAGTGACTAAGTTTGTTGTAATTTATCAACAGCAGTGATAAAAAATGAATGCAACACAGCTAAGGTCTGATCTAATATCTTAAATGCAAGAGCCATAGGATCAATTTATTTCCAAGTAACTTACCTGCATCCTACAACAAAGCCCAAGAATATTTATAGGAAAACAAAAATGTTCATCACCAAACAAGAAAACATTCACCATATCGGACATCAGAAAATAATTATGGGGCATTCAAAAAAATAGAAAAACCGTAATGAGAAAAAAAATCCATCAACTGAAATTGACTCAGAACTGATGTAGAGGATAGAAATAGCAGACAGTTGAAACAATAATAAGTTTATATGTTCAAAAACTGGAGGAAAAATTGAACATGTTTATATATATAAATATATGTTTGTTTTGTCACACGTCTGAAAGACCCAAATTGAACTTTATAAGATTAAAACTACAAATCATGAGAAGAAAAATATACTGGCTAGGATGAACATTAGATTAGACATTGCAAAGAAAGATTATACTTGAAAGACATAAGAATGGAAACAACACAAAATAAAACGGAAAAAAGGCGTAAAAATGAACAGCACATCAGTGAATTGTGGAAAAACTTCAAGTGGCATAATAATTGGTACTATGTGTGTCCCCTCCAAAATTCACGTTCAAATTTAATCTCCATTGTGGTGGTATTAATTGGGGCCTTTTAGGGAGAGATTAGGTCATGTGAATGGGACTGAGGCATTGCTTCACATGGAGTTTTGGCCCTTTTTGCTGTCTGCCTTCCACCATGTGAGAACACAGCAACAAGCTACCATCTTGAAAGCAAAGAGCCCCTGTCACCAGACACCAGTGCCGGTGCCTTGATCTAGGGCTTCCCAGCCTCCAGAACTACAAGAAATAAGTTTCTATTATTTCAAAATTACCTAGTCTATGGTATTTTATTATGGAATAAATGAACCAAGACAAATGGAATACCCAAACGTGGAGAGGAATAGAATAACTGTTAGTAGAAATAGTGACCCAAATTTCCCCAAATTTGATGACCCCTATAAAGTCACAGATCTAAGTCACTCAATTAACCCCAAGCACAAGAAATAGGAAAATAAACTAAATGAAGGCAAATCCTAATATGATCTCTCAAACCCTGTTAGAAAATTGTAAAAGCAGCCAGAGGGAAATCAACTAGTTATGTACAAAGGAAGAAGGGCGATAGCAGTTTTGTCATCAAAACAATTGTCAGCTAGAACACAGTTGACCAATATCTCTTAAGTACTGGAAGGAAAAAATCCTGCAACCTAGAATTACTTACCCAATGAAAATATGTTTCAGAAAATGAAGGTGAAATAAGAACTTACATTGAAAAACTGAGGCCAGGCATGATGGCTCATGCCTGTAATCCCAGCACTTTGGGAAGCTGAGGCAGGGAGATTGCTTGAGGCCAGGACTTTGAGACCAGCCTGGGCAATACAGCAAGACCCCATCTCTAAAAAAAAAAAAAAAAAAATAGTCAGCTGTGGCGTCACACACCTGTGGTCCTAGCCACTTGGGAGACCAGGACAAGGGGATTGCTGTTGCTTGCTTGAGCTCAGGAGTGGGAGGCTGCAGTGAGTTATGACGCAGTGCACTGCAGCCTAGGTGACAGAGTGAGACCTTGTCTAACAAAAGCAAAACAAAATGGCTGGCAGAGTGACTTTAGTTTCCAGGAAGATGGAATAGCCAAGCTTGTCCCTAGCCCCCCGGTAAGTAGAACTAAAACCCTGGACATTTTCTATACAATAAACATAAGGAGACTCTGAAAAGGGCAGACTGACTAGACCTCAAGATGCAAAAATGACAGTTAGTTGTCTGCTCTCTTTAGCCCATGGACCAGTAAAGGGGCAGCTTAACAAGGGTCCGACTTCTTTCTTTTGCAATTAGATATTCAGCTTTCCCAGAACCATTTGTTGAAAAGACTGTCTCTTCCCCATTGAATGGTCTTAGTTCCCATCTCAGAAATCATTTGACCATATATACAGGGTTTATTTCTGGGCTTTTTATTTTATTTCATTGGTCTCTATGTCTTTGTGTTAGTACCACACTGTTTTGATTACTCGAACTTGTGTTAAATTTTGAAGTCAGGAAATATGAATCTTCCAACTTTGTTCTTTTTAAAACTTTTTTGTAGAGAAAAGTTTTTGCTATGTTGCCTAGGCTAGTCTTGAACTCTTGGCTTCAAGCAATCCTCCTGCCTCAGCCTCCCAAGGTGCTGGGATTACAGACATGAGCCACCATACCCAGCCTGTTCTTTTTCAATATTGTTTTGTCTATTCAGGGTCTCTTGAGATTCCATATGAATGTAGGATGGATTTTTCTATATTTGCAAATAAAAAAGTTGTTGGGATTTTGATAGAGGTTGCATTGAATCTGTATACCACCTTTGGTAGTATTGACATATTAGCAATGTTAAATCTTCCAATCCATAAATATGGGAAGCCTTTCCACATTTTCCATGTGTTCTTTAATATTTTCCAGCAATATTTTGTGGTTTTCATTGTTCAAGTCTTTTACTTCCTTGGCTAATTCCTATGTATTTTTTTAATGCTGTTGTAAATAAAATTATTCTCTTAATTTCCTCCTTTAATGGGTAATTGTTAGGGTATAGAAACACACATTATTTTTGTGTGCTTTTTTGTGTCCTGGTACTTTGCTAAAGTCACTTATTAGTTCTAATAGTTTTTTTGTGAAATCTTTAGTATTTTATGACATTTAAGATTATGTCGCCTATGAACAGAAGTAATTTTACTTTCTTTCCAATTTGAATTCCTTTTAGCTCCCTGTCTTCTTATCCCAGCAATCCTCTGGGGAATTCTCTGCACTCTCTAAGGCTGTGGCAAAGACTCTTCCTTAGAGAAGACCCTGCCTTACACCATCCTTTCTTCTCTGAGACATCCTCCTGTGGATGAGAATGGAATTGCCTTTGAGAATTCTCAGTATTCCACCCTCTGATTAGGAAAAAACGTCTTGTCCTATGTGCCTTGCTCCTGCCTTGCTATAACATTCAGAATTAGAACAGTTCCCACATTCTGATAAAAGTATGTTTCTGAGCACTGCGTTTCACAAGTTTGAGTTTCTAAAGGAGATCTTATTCACTGACTTCTATACTCCCAGTGTTTAGCATGATATCTGGAAAATTAATTACTCAATAAGTATTCATGAGATAATATATATAAAGCCCTTTGTAAACTGAACATGCAGAAGAATATCATCATTACTATTTCTCTAGATGCAATGGTCCTTTTTCCTTAACCTCTCCTGGTCCTCAAAAGAACAGTTAAAGGTGAGTCTCTAACGCTTCTTTGAGCACTTTTCATTCCTGCGAATCCAGCAGTTGTTTCTTGGGCTCTGGGGTGTTGGGCAGAGCCTATGGTCACATTTTTCTCCTCTTGGTGTTGGTCCTTCCTGGCAGTAGCACGTTCCCATTTCAAGCTGCAGGGTCCCACTGTTTTCCAATCAATGCCCTCACTTTAACAGTAGACACCTGGCGAGGCTGTGCATACATCTTTTATTGCAAGTTCACCAATCGCATGATACAAGCGTGTGTCTGTTTTTCCACAATTTCAGCTCTTTCTCTACAGGAAATAAGACTCTCATTCAGGGAAATGTTAGATTTGAAGTGCAGTGTCTGTTCTGAGGCTTAGAGACAGAATCCCTGGGTTTATCATTTTCTTTCATCACTTTGTCCACTGAACTTAGGAGCAACTAACCTCTTATGTTCCTTGGTTTTTCACATATGGTCAAAGGTATTATGTATAGAGTCACTAAACTCCTTGCCTCTCAGGAGAGGTGAATCAGGAGTCTGAAATGCATTCATTTTGCATAACTCTCTAAACTGTTTCCACCGAGGACTATCAGTATTTTCCATACTATTAGAAGTAGAGTCCTTAGCATTTTGGGGTTGAATAATATTAAGCAGCCAACTCCAGAAACCCCAAAACCAATGAAAAACTCCATCCTCAATATTCTGTTCCTCTAGAATCACTCTTGGTAGCAAAATCTGTATTAGGGATCTGTTAGAGGGACAGAACTAATAGGAAGTGTGTGTGTGTGTGTGGGTGTGTGTATATATATATATATATATATATAATATTAGATGGAAGTTTATTAAGTGTTAACTTACACAATCACAAGATCCCACAAGGGTGTCTGCAAGCTGAGGAGTAGGGAGAGCCAGTCCAAGTCCCAAAACTGAAGAACTTGGGGTTCACTGTTCGAGGACAGGAAGCATCCAGCATGGGAGAAAGACGGAGGCTAGGCTCGTTTCTCTTCTTTTCACGTATTTCTGTCTGCTTTACGTTCAGTGGAAGCTGATTAGATTGCACCCACCAGATTAAAGGCGGGCCTGCCTTCCCCAGCCCACGGACTCAAATATTAATCTCTTCTGGCCACACCCACACAGACACGCCCAGGATTAATACCTTTCATCCTCAGTCCATTAGTTGACACTCAGTATTAACCATCACAGATGGCATCAATTGTAGCGTAGGCAGTGAAAAGTTACCGCATTGAACAGCCCCTAAAAACGTCTGGAGAAAATGTATTTCCCACTTGACCCTAATCGTGACTTTAAATACCAAAAAATAAAGAGAACCACTGACTTCCATTGTCTTTCAGAGAGAGGAGTCCCTTAATGCACTTAAAGTTGGAAAAATGGCTCTGCCTCTAGGGCCATGCAGTGAAACAGTTGCGTGGTCGATGACACAGGCAACGGCAGAATGGGGTTAATGACAATGGCCATAAGATGATGAAGAAAATAATTTGGGGCCTTTGATGCATCAGATGAGCTGGCTCAGGGAAACATTTCACAATTGTAGAAAAACAACTTTAGCGCATTTTCTATTCAGTAGGCACTACGTATTTATTCTAGGATCTTCATTCATTCTTTCACAGACTGTCTACCTATTGGCTTGGGTCCACAGTGACTTTTCTGAGAAAGGTGAGGGAATAGCACAACAGCACACACACACCTGAAAGAAATGGTGAATTTCTAGTTTTCATATTTTAGTCTCTGACTTGGCCATAGAATTCACTGCCATAGATCCTATTAATATTAATGATGCTTACAAATATGCAGATTTAAGGATATCTTATAATAATAAGGTATGGTTAAAAAAATAAGTGGTAGAACTGTAGTCCAGGGATATTAATAGAAGTGGCAAATAACATTACAACATTTATTTTTAAAAAAGAAGATGAGGTCTTAGTATGTTGCCCAGGCTGATCTTGAACTCCTGAACTCCTCCCACCTCAGTGACCCTCCCACCTCAGCCTCCCAAAGTGCTGGAATTACAAATCTGAGTCATCACACTCGGCCCATTATTATCCTACCATCCAATAGGAAACAAGTAAAAGAAGGAAGAAGCCTGGCAACCCAATCTACAGAATCCTATGTAATATACATACTGTTGATTGGTTATTAATCAGTGGGAATAAATTTATACTGACTTTTGGGTTTTATCACAGAGGCAGAACATGGAAAACTAAAAACTGGAGTAAAAGAGAAATTAATTTGAGTATTTTGACTTTTGTAAACCGCAGACAAACATTTAAGAAACCACCTTTAAAGCTGTTTTTGTGGACCATGTTTTACCCTATCAAGGTTGAACTTTAGGAGAGATACATAATGAAAAATGATTGTATTTGATTTTTTGTGACACAGTGTAATGACCCACTGGGAATGTAACCTTGTGACTCACCCAGGTGAGCAAGCTTGACATGGTTGCACATAAATCTGGGTGAATAGCTAAAGAGGCACTCAAATATGCTACACGTGTCAATTGAGACATAACAAACTGAAGGCCATTCATTCTCCCTTAGGGGAATGAAGCTCATATGGCAGAGGACTGCAGATTCCACTGCAGAATCAGGGTCCTGATGATCACATACTGAAGGGTGTGGACTCCTTCTTCACATGTGGAATGGGATCTACTGGCTCCTAAGGCTGAGTATTCCACAAAGAAACTCTCTCAGCCCATTATTATTAGTTCTTTTAAAGATTTGGTCTCATTTTATAATAGATCATATCAGAAATAAGACTAACCAGGATCAGGTACCTACTCATGATTGATGGATATATCATTGAAGACCATCCCAGAGTCTCTGACGCTACATAACGCTGGGACAGATTATTCAATACTAAATTTAAAAATAAGGGCTAACATTGGCTTCTAGGTTTCACAAATGTAACAGTGCACATAAACAGACATGGACATGGGAAGTTCTATTAACTGTATAAGTGCTCTTAAGGAAAATTTACTGGTGAAAATACACAACATTTCACATGCGTTGGTTCACAAGGTACAACCTCTGCCCAGTCTCAGAACTTGATATCGGTTGGGATATTCGTCTTCTTCTAGTTGATGATAAAGCTCCAAGTGAAATAAAAAAGATTCTTTTCACAACCCCATCAAAAAGTGGGCAAAGGATATGAACAGACACTTTTCAAAAAAAGACATTTATGCAGCCAGCAAACATATAAAATAAAGCTCATCATCACTGGTCATTAGAAAAATGAAAATTAAAACCACATTGAGATACCATCTCATGACAGTAAAAATGGCAAACATTAAAAAATCTGGAGACAATAGATGCCTCCAGCCAATGGAAAGTCCTTAAAAATTCTTCCTCACGTTTTTCACTTAGGAAATGATAAAACTTATCAATGTGCTTAGAGATCGTTTTCATGCAGAAAACCACTAAATTGGTTAAGCATGTAACTTCCCTAGCTCACTTCCAACAGGAATTGATAAAACTAGCAAATGCCCAACCCCAGAAAATAGGACCACCTTTATTTAACCCAGGAGATTTGGTGTCAGTAAAAACTCTCCCTCTTTCTCTCCTTCGCTAAGCAAAGCTGGGAAGGACCCGATGTTGCTCTTCCTTCAACTCTCTCTCGGCAGTAAAAGAGGTATCGACTTCTAAATACATCACACTCAAGTCAAAACCTGAAGAGCTGAGAGAGCAGCCCCTGACAGCCTAGAGGAGCCTCCCAAATATCAATGTGAAGAAATCACACTTAAGTTGAAAATCATAAAAGATAAGTAACTAAGTGAAGGCTACCCATCTGACTCAGTCCCACTCCTTCTTCGCCAAATACTATTTTCATTTCTACTTTTTCCTCTCAAACTTCACTGCCAACTGTTAGAACTTCTTTTTAACACATATTTGCAAGGAAATTTTAATTATTCCTAGGATTGCATTTGTAACTTCATAAAACTCCAAAGAGAAATTCAATATCTTGGCAAGTACATTTTTAAATGAAAATTGTTATCTACCGCACCACTCTTGTGGGAATTGTTATGTTTGCTTCACTATTTGTAAGAGGACTATACACTATCGCACCTGCAATGTTGAATTCTGGTTGTAAAATTCTAATTACTGTAATATTTTGCCTAATTGTCATCATTATATTAGGACTAGTAATCGCAGGAAAGATACAGTCAAGGTTGTTTTGCTTAGAGCAGAAGTAATAGTTACAGACAAGAAGTAAGCATGAAAATTTCAGTATTACTGAGCTTTTACTGACGCTCTTCTTGAAGCCTGATAGGACTATTTATTGAAGATTAGTAATATTGGTGCATTCTAAGCTATGGAAAGAAAGTTATTAAAAAAGAGATTTTATATAAGGAATAATCCTGTATGATAACTCTTTGTCCTAAAAGAGTATGACTGGTTGTTTAAAGAAAGGGTGTTTAGGACAAGTTAGAAAGTTTAAGCTTGTTGAAAGGTGCTCTGCAGAAGTCATGAAAAAGATTAATAAAGGAAAGGAAATGACAATTTTTTTATTGTACTTTAGATTCTGGGTTACATGTGCAGATCATGCAAGATTGTTGCATAAGTACATTCACGGTAAGGTGGTTTGCTGCCTCCATTCCCCCATCACCTATACCTGAAATTTCTCCCCATATAATCCCTCCCCACCCTCCCTCCCACTATCCCTTTCCCCCGACTATCCCTCTCCTAGCCCCCTCAATGGACCTTGGTGTGTGACGCTCCCCTCTCTGTGTTCATGTGTTCTCATTGTTCAACACCCATCTATGAGTAAGAACATGCAGGGTTTGATTTTCTGTTCTTGTGTCAGTTTGCTGAGAATGATTTTTTCTAGGTTCATCCATGTCTCTACAAAGGACATGAACTCATCATTTTTATGGCTGCATAGTATTCCATGGTGTATATGTGCCACATTTTCTTTGTCCAGTCTACCATTGATGGGCATTTGGGTTGGTTCTAAGTCTTTGCTATTGTAAACAGTGCTGAGATGAACATTCATGTGCATGTGTCTTTATAATAGAACGATTTATAATCCCTTGAATATATACCCAGTAATGGGATTACTGGGTAAAATGGAATTTCTATTTCTAGGTCCTTGAGGAATCGCCACACTGTCTTCCACAATGGCTGGACTAATTTACACTCTCACCAACAGTGTAAAAGTGTTCCCATTTCTCCACATCCTGAGGGCTGGAAAGTATTCCCTCAAGAAGTGGCCCATTTCATTTCTGCAGGTGAGTACTGAGGTTTAATTTCTCTTATGGAGTCTTCCTAGATTAGAAGGGCATGAAGTGTGTGGAGGCCTTGAGGCTTCCTTGCTGTTGACTTCGCTGCCTGATCAGCTAACCTATTTACTTTGGCTATTCCATCTGTTCCCTTTTGATATCCCTTACAGTGCATCCCTGCTATTTCTCATTGAAGGAAAACCAAGGATAGCAACCTGCTATTTTCTGGTGACATTTTATAGGTGATCCATTAGTGGTAAGAAAATGTCTTTCTTTTCCAATGGCAGCATGAGCATGGAGAATTAAGAAAGCGTACTTGGGTCAGGCGTGGTGGCTCACACCTGTAAGCTCAGCACTTTGGGAAGCTGAAGTGGATGGATCACAAGGTCAGGAGTTCAAGACCAGCCCGGCCAAGATGGTGAAACCCCGTCTCTACTAAAAATGCAAAAAAATTAGCCGGGTGTGGTGGCAGGCACCTGTAATCCCAGCTACTTGGGAGGCTGAGGCAGGAGAATCGCTTGAACCCAGGCAGCAGAGGTTGCCGTGAGCCGAGATGGCACCACCGCTCTCCAGCCTGGGCGACAGAGTGAGACTCTGTCTCAAAAAATAAAAATAAAAATAAAAAATAAAATAAAGAAAGCATACCCGAGTCAGTGTAAATGTTAGCTACCTTTCCCTTATTTAATTCAAGTGCTCTTGTAAGAGCTATTAGTCCACCTAATTGAATGCTTGTGTCTGGGGAGAGATGTTATTTAGAGAGACTACTGCTTATCCTGCCCTATCAATTTCTTGCTTTACCGGCCGTTTGTTAGTTAAAAGCTCCCTCTAGAGAACAATAATTATGCCATGTCATGTAGGGTGTAAAGAGTTAAAATAATTCCTAGGGTTAATTTGGAGGCCGTTCTGAGTAGCAGAACCACTGTGACATGGCTTGGAGGCACGTATAAGCAATAGATCCTCCCTAACTGCCACCAGAGGTTGAGAAAAATACTGGATTAGAGTATTTCCTGAGATGCCCCTTACAGTCATGCTATGGGAAGAGGGGAGGCCTGGATTAGAGAGAAGAGAGATTGGCTCTAGTGTTTAGAAGGAGGTCTATTCTTCCTCCAGTTTCCGGAATCACCCCGGGGCTCCTGTGCTGTAATGGCACTTTGAGCTGCCGAAGCTGGGGGTTTGAGCCCCAGGACCCATCAGTCCTGCTGGACTATCTGTGAGGCTGGTTCTGAACCTGGTGACCTCCCTCTGTGGGGGCAGTTTGATCTTCAGTGGTCTCTGCCACAGGCAGAACAGGGTTGAAGTGGCTTCTTCTTGCTGATTGGGCACTCCTTTTTAAAGTGTCCTGGCTTGTCCCACTGTTAGCAATGAGCGGTGCACCTCAGGGACCTTGAACATCGCAAGCCTGCAAAGCACCTACTAGAGCATTTGTTCTTCCTTTGTTCTTCTCCTGAGCTTCCTTCCCACCCTTGGGCCTCCTCCTGATCCCTTATAAAAGACTGAAGTGGCCACTTTCAGGAGGCTCTCTAATGTGCTACCTAATCCTATATCTTGGTTCCGTAGTTTCCTTTTAATATCGGGAGCTGCCTGTGTAAGAAACTTGTCCTTTAGAATGAGCTCCCTTGACTGAATTAGGGGATAAGGAGGTGTCCTCTATTAGTGCCTCCTTCAGCTTTTCCATAAGGGCTTCAGGATTCTCCTCTGGGTTTTGGTGTATAATAGACAGTTTAGAATAATTGAGACGTTTGGCCTTCATTTTTTGTAGGCCCTCTAACATGCATATTAAAAAATTTTCTTTTCCGGCCGGGTGTGGTGGCTGATGCCTGTAATCCAAGCACTTTGGAGGCCAAGGCGGGCAGATCACCTGAGGTCGGGAGTTCAAGACCAGCCTTACCAACATGGTCAAACCCCGTCTTAAAAAAAAAAAATGTTAAAGAGAAAAAGAAAAGAAAGAAATTTTTAAATTAAAAAAAAAGTTTTCTTTTCTATTTATCTGCAGAGATATTGGGGTTCCAATCCAGTTTGTTAAGATGAACTGCTTCAATTCCCATTGGGAATGGTGTTTCTGCAATTTCTTCACTTTCCATATGTCCTTTTTTCCCTTTTCATGAATTATAGAAGATATGCTGCTCATCTTCAAAATTCTCTGCTGGCTGCAGAGAGACCTGCTTTTCAGCTGTGGTTAGGGTTTAGTTCAGGAGCAGCATAAGAGGTGAAACAACTGAGTTAAATGGTGGAAAGCTTCTATGTAACTATCAGGTTGTCAGAAAATCGGCCTAAGACTTCCTTTATTTGCCTAAGGCTCTGCAATGAGAAGAGAACTTGAGGGGACCCCAAATAAAGGGGATTCTCAGATGATTCCCTCAGAAGTTGCTTTTCTAATTCTGGAGAATTATTTTCTATAGGCCTGCCTAATATGACTATTAAGCAAAAAAAGCTGGGTTGATCTTACAATGCTTGCAAAGGTTTGATAAAAATTCTATGCCCTTGTGCAATAAAAAATGAGTTGTTTTTCTCTTAAGTCCTGAGGTTAAAGGAGTTACAGTGTTTCAGAGTGAACTCCAGAGGGATGCAAGCTGAGTTTGGTTTGTTACCAATTTAGAAAAGGAAGTGAGAATAAAAGAACCCTTTTAGTTCCCCTTCTTTCATTGTGACCCATGGTGGAGGGGAAGACAGTGAGAGCATCCCCCCCACTGTTTTCCCTCCTTGGTTCCTGGGTCCCAGCACTGTGTTACATGTGTGACTCCCCACGCCATGGAACAGATGAATGAAGTGATGGGATCTCACTCGGCCTTAGTTATCCACTTGCAATTCTCCTTTGACTTCCTAAAACTTGTGTGATCTGCCTGGCTCCTGAAAAAATGAATCTCTGGAGACACTATGTAACAATTGCCTTTGGGCAAGGCTCCTTTAATGGAGGGAATGTGTTAGATTCCCTGCTATTGAGGCCTGTGCTAAAACATTTACCCTTAGAAAATGGTTCCAGTTAACTTCATGAGTTAAAATCCCCTTACTAATTAATTGCGGTTCTCACTGGACACCGAATAAGTGCCTAAAGGAACATAGAGACCTAATGATAATATTCCTGCTGATGGGACAGTATCAGAACTAAAATTTGGCTATGGAGGACATTTTACTCCTAATTGTTGAAGGCAGAGCTTTCCAATTCACAGAAGGAGCATAGAGCCTGATTTCTCGAGGCATAAAAAGGGAGAATTGGTAAACCACGTGGAGAGGATTTTTATTTTCACTAGATGGTGATGTTGGCTTAGAAATACCATGTGAGGGTGAAACCCCGTCTCTACTAAAAATGCAAAAAATTAGCTGGGCATGGTGGCGCGTGCCTGTAATCCCAGCGACTCAGGAGGCTGAGACAGGAGAATTGCCTGAACCCAGGAGGTGGAGGTTGCGGTGAGCCGAGATC
>NW_016107858.1:1222665-1225439 GCF_001604975.1 Cebus imitator
GATATTGACTGCGGATAGAAAAAAAGAAAAATTTTGCCACAGGATAGCAGGAGACCCACCACCATCACCTGAAAAGGCTGTTGGAGGCAAGTTCAGTCCAGAAGACTTTAAATAACCCCAAACTGTGCCCTGGCCAAAGATCCTCAGTTTCTCCAGGACTTCTCCCGGCCTCACATGATGGCAATGTACTCCATGACAGAAAACTTGTCTAAAGAGAGCCTTGAGATTAAAGGACAGATTTGAGGCTTGCTCCATACTCACCATTCCAACATTTCTACCTTCTATTCTGGTCCCAATCCCGGAAAAGAGCCCCCAAGTGAAATGGCTCTGTGTTCTGGGCTAAATACCTGGGGTTTGTTGTCTCACACTAAGGAGAACAAAAGATGTGGATGCCTTCTCTAACTGCCTAAAATAATTTCTTAATAACTCCCGTACTGGTGCTCAGTGAGTGTTGGGGGATGTGTAGTCTCCGACACGTGCCGTGACGGGGGCTGTGTAGTCTCTGACACGTGCCGTGACGGGGGCTGTGTAGTCTCTGACACGTGCCGTGACGGGGGCTGTGTAGTCTCTGACACGTGCCGTGACGGGGGATGTGTAGTCTCTGACACGTGCCGTGACGGGGGATGTGTAGCCTCTGACACGTGCCGTGACGGGGGATGTGTAGTCTCCGACAGGGGCTGTGATGGGGGGTGTGTAGTCTCTGACACGTGCCGTGACGGGGGATGTGTAGTCTCTGACGCGTGCCGTGACGGGGGGTGTGTAGTCTCTGACGCGTGCCGTGACGGGGGGTGTGTAGTCTCTGACACGTGCCGTGACGGGGGATGTGTAGTCTCTGACACATGCCGTGACGGTGGTTGTGTAGTCTCTGACAGGTGCTGTGATAACCTAGATAATTTCAATTGTCTTCTTTCCACTGTTGTCTCTTTTGCTTTTCCATGGATTCCCACACCCCTCCCCCATCAGGACACATATCCGTGGCTCTGACACTCTCCCCTGCTGGCTTTCCCAGGAGCCCAGAGCATTAACCAGGCTTCAGGACAGAGGATAGACTGAGTGCCTTTCACATTCTCCTTTGGTAGGTGACTTCTCCGTGCTGTCTAATAGGGAATTTGTTTCTTACCATGGGCTCTCTCTCTCATTTGTCCTATTTTTCTAAATATTTTTCAAATTGCAATGGACCAGAATAACGACTATAATGTTAATTCAATATCTTTCACATCCTTATGTGATAAAATCTTCCAAAAGATTTTTGTTTAGAAATATAGGCATTTATGTTATTTGTAATATACATTATGTATATTTGGTGTGTATGTTAAACAGAATGGAGAGATATATAAGCAATATGTATATATGATAGTTTTATAAATATCCTGTGTTTAGTCTAATTCTATTCTCTCATATGTTCATTTAATGTTGATTTTCCTTGATTTTTAGAATCTCCCCCCTCCCAAAATACAGCCTGTATCCAGTGTGATTTCCTTGCCTTTGCCTTATCTACCTAGAAGCGATTTATATTTATTAATCCTAAGTTTCTTAAATATGTTTGTCAATTGGGATTGCTTTTTCCTCCTGGCCATCTTGTCATTACTGGGTGATGCATAAAAGATCAACAATAAATAAAATACCAGAATGTCTCCTTGCTTTCCCTCTACCCATTGGACTTTCTTGTCCAAGGCTGTTTTCCTTATCTGATGTTTCTCTTAGGCGGAAGCGAAAATCACAGTAAGATCATGGATGACAGTGGGGTTTTTTTGGCTGTAGTTTTAAAAGCTGCATTTAGAGTCTTCTCTTGGAAAGAAGAACCCTCCCCAGTTGAAGAGTGAAGCTCTTGAAAACTCAGCCGGCAAAAAAAAGAAGAGTGTCAAGTCATTGGCCACACTCATGCCTCAAGTGTTCTAAAACCAAAGATGATCAAGAGAAAACTGCTGTTCAGCAAGTGGATACTGGCGTGCAGTTTCCCTGGCCTAGCATAGGGTGCAGAGGTAATCACATCTGTGGCTCTTAGCTGCACTCATTCTTATTTCTGTCTATGATGACAGCTTATTCTCCCACTGCTTTTCTCTTTCCTGTTTTTTTCTCTCCACAAGCTGCTGTAGCCTCTGTCTGGTCTTACCTCTGTCCTGTGGTCTGCTACCCGGCCAGGCCCTTCTGGTCCCCATTGCCTGTTTGCTCTCTGAACTCAGCTGTGTTCCCACTGCTGCTGTCCTGAGAGTCCCTCTCACAGCCGCAGGAGAGCCCAGCCTCCTTGACCCCCTTCAAGTGCATGATGTGAGCTGCTAAACACAGAGTTCTCTGCCTAGAATCACACACTTTCTTGAGTAATTTGCTTTTTCTTCCTGCACCCCCAACTCCATTGTCTTTTTCTGCAGGGAGCATGACGTTAATACATCATTTACACACAGATTTTCCTCCTGGGATAGGATTTGAGCAAACAAAGTCAACTTTTAATCCTCCTCTTGTATATGTGAAAGATAAGTGTTAAAACTGAGCACAAAGAACCCCAAATTAAAAGCTAAATTAGAACCTGAGTGCAGGGAAGAGTTTCCTACTGGCCTGGAGTCAGGTTTGTCTTCAGCTCTGAATGGGCAACCTTATGCCAACATGGGTGAAGTTTCCAGGGACTCAGTGTCTGCTCCTTCTGGACTCACTTAGCTGACATTAACTGGAGGAATATGACATTCAAAAGGGATGTCAGTCCAAAGGTAGATGAGCAGGGCAGGACTTCAAATCTGCGTATAGATCATGAGGTGCATTCTCATCTCCTTTTTTTTTTT
>NW_016107858.1:1227290-1238205 GCF_001604975.1 Cebus imitator
TTTTGAGACGGAGTCTTGCTCTGTTGCCAGGCTGGAGTGCAGTGGTGCAGTCTCGGCTCACTGCAACCTCTGCCTCCTGCGTTCAAGTGATTCTTCTGCCTCAGCCACCGGAGTAGCTGGGACCACAGGCACGTGCCACCATGCCCGGCTATTTTTTGTATTTTTAGTAGAGACAGGGTTTCACCATGCTGGCCAGGATGGTCTAGATCTCTTGACCTCGTGATCCGCCCACCTCGGCCTCCCAAAGTGCTGGGATTACAGGCGTGAGCCATCGCACCCGGCCCATTTTTATCTTTTCTGTTGGCTCCAGTTTAGTGTCCATAAAGGTTAGAAAGGATTGTGTGTGTGTGCTTGCAGTTTCTAGAGTAAAAATCTTTCATCTTAGAGAAATGTGACACTTAGTGAATGCATTTTTTCCTATGTGTTAACAGCCTTTGTTTGCCTTTGATTAGTCTCCTCTGCCTCTGGCTTGCTCTTGTTCTCCCTTGTCCTAGATCTGTCCCTAGACAGATAAAGAGGGAACGGGGTCTTCCAGCAGCAGTGCTTGGAGATGGAGGTGCACTCAGTGAGTCCTCACCCTAAAAGGATCATAAACTTACTGGGTTAAATCAACCTAATTATCCCTAAGCTGCCTTGGGTTTTGTGTTTGCTCATGTTTTGTTTTGTGTTAGCTGAACCACGTGTGATTCCTTGTGCCATTTTCTTTCATCTGTTATTTTTCTTGATGACCCTGAGCTATGGCTTCCTCCTCTGTTCCTGTAGCAGGAGTGGCTGTGGGAAACGGATCTCTCGAACACGTAATAAAGGAGGGAGGAGGGAGGAATTTATTCGGCCGGGAGACCAGGCAGTAATTTGTGGAAAGCCCAGCTCATCTAACAAAGGAAGGTTCTGCCTTTATATAGGCTTATACTTTAGATGTTACACGTGGAAGAATCTTAGGTTCATAGTTTTAGGACTCACATGTGAAAAGGTCTCTGTTTACAGTTTCAGGAATCACATATGAAAGGGTTCCAGTTTACAGTTTTAGGACTCACATGTGAAAAGGTTTCTGGTTTGATCTTGTTTTAAGTAAAAATAGTTCCTTCTGGAGAGTTTCCCCAAGGCCTAGCCTGTTCACCTATAGGAAGGTAAAACCAGAGGCACCAGTCGGTCAACCTTTTCTTCTATCGAAATGCAGCATGATAGTCAAAGGGGAAGTTGATCTGAGAAGCCTGGTTCTCCCTCTTCATTCCAACACTATTCAACCTCTGTTGTTTTCCTTATTTTGCCGAGTTAGGCCTCAAAGAAGAAATGGCAGAAGAGCACCAGGTAGCTGAGGAACATGAGTGCGGACCAGAAGACATTCTGAAAGTGAGGCTAACACTGGTCGTGCGGCATCCAGTAGAAGACCAGGTAGTTAGACAAAGCCCATCAGCAACTCAGTGATCAGGGACAAGGTGATGAACATGGCAAACTTCCGGGAGACTCGGAAGCCCGCCACCTGCAACGCATAGTAAGAGTACATCACGGAGTGCATGCCATAGTTCATAGTCATGAACCCGCCTTCCCCGGCAACCATGCCTTTGTAGGCGTACCAAGAGTACAGGAGCACAGTGATGTGGTGGTACCAGTGCAGGAAGATCAGCTTCTGCTTCCTCAGAATAATGAATATTGTATCTCCTAGTTCAGGTGCTTTGTTTAGCACAAATGCATAAGCCCAGAATTTGCTGACAGGTCCATTGTAAAAACTCTGCTGCTTCAGGCCTTTGGTCATCAAAATGTACACCATATAAGCACCAGTTCGAAGAGCACCGAATATACTGAAGACTGCCAGGGTCAGAGACCAGAGCACTAATGGCTTCCCCAGTTCCAACTTTGCTCGTCTGTTCGTTAGGTGCCGACCACCAAACATAAAGGCAGCAAACAGAGCAGAAAATAGGAAAGATTTCTTCCAGTTTTCCTGCATCCATTGGATGGCTTCATTCTAGTTGAACTGCTTTTCGAATTCATATTCTTGTAAAGTCAACACTGACATGTTCATTGGGGCTGATCTTTGGAGTCGCTCCATGTTCTCGATACAAAACAAAATAATCTGTAAAGTGCTAGGTTTCGAGTGCTCTCCTGTCTGCTTCCCCCACCCATCCCCCTAGGTCTTTCCCATGCCACTCGGTCTCTGGGGGTCATTTCTTTCCCTGCCTCTTAGCTACATCCAGGGCTGAGCCTCTCATATTCTTTTTAATTCACATATCTACTTTACAAGCTCAATTAGAGTCTAAAACACAACTCAGGTGAATCTTGAGGCCAGATAAATAAGAGAGCATTTGATGAATTAACTTTGAGAAAAGTGAGCCCAGGGGCTAGCTTTATGAGTACATAGATAATAGGCAAGAACCCACCTACAGGACAGTCTTTGCCTCAGAGCAGCCCAATTGACAAGGGAAAGCATTTAACTGAAATTGTCAGAAGAAAAACTGAAATCCATAGAGCCAGAGAGAATGAAGGCGATCACGAGAGAAATGAGGATAGGAAAGAAAAATGAGGATAGGAAAGAAAATAATGGGAAATCAGGTTGGTTCCTTGATGGTCTCTCAATCCTGCTGCCATGTAATAAGCACCTGCTGAGATTTCAATTAAGACGAATGTCTCAAACTCACATCTTGAGATTCTCATTTAAATGATCTGGGGTGTGGTTTGAACATCAGTGCCTTTAAAAAAAACACTCCCATGATATTCTAATATATAACTGAAGATGAGAAGGACCACGGGTTTACTCTGACCTCAGGTCATCAGCATGGAGATGACCACGTATGTGGCTACCCCATACAAAAGGCTGAGTGTCCATCAAACATTAACGGGATCTGTATTCACCTCTTAACAATAGTATTTGTAGAATACAGAAAAAAATCCAAGAAGAAAAACAAGAAAATGGATGGCTTAGACGTTATAGTCTCTCTACTTGAAGCACACTTGCCTAATTGCAAACTTCTTATTTACGAACTTCTTATTTACAATACCTACTATATTACACATATTTAAATTTAGTAGTTTCTTTTCAGTTTTATTTATTTTAGTAGTTTCTTTTCAATTGTATGCTGAATTTTGTTGATTAGATATTGAGAATATTTCTAGAAATGACTTAAGGCGTAACCAGGTGTGGAATCAACTTCAAGGAGTTAGGAAAAATAAGCTGGGCCATGGTTTCAATCTCCATCTTTTCTTTGTGATTCCATTCAACTCTCTCCTTTTTCTTTCTTTCCTGATACTTTTTGGAAGAACACATAATATTTCTTTTTCGTTTTTGGTATTTTTTTTTTATTTTAACCAGCCAAACAAGCAGCAGTGGCATCATATTTATTTGTAAAACTTTATTATGACCGAGCAGGAACCAGCATCCAGGAACAGAATGAATGGAGAGTAGAAATCAGATGCTTATTCCCAAGAAAAGCAGGATTCCATTCAGCACCTGTCCCAGATCCTTAGGGTGCTGACAGGATGAGATGGGGCAGCCAGAGACAGGAGGTCCTGTAGTACAAAGCCATTGGAGACAAATATCACCGGGGTTTGACGGTGCTCGTAGCGTTCCGGGAGCTGATGGAGCCGCGGATGCTGATAGTCTCCAGCGGGCCCTGACTGTGGGCTGGTGTGTGGAACTGCTGCAAGCTTTCTTCCTGGTAGCAGATGACATCATGGATTCATCCCTCACCCACCGGGGACAGATCTGCTGGTATCAGAAGCCAGGCGTGGGTTTGGATGCCATCAATGATGCTATCCTTCCGGAAGCATGTATTTACTGCCTGCTGAAGCTGTACTGCCGGGAGCAGCCCTCTTACCTGAACCTGATACAGCTCTTCCTGCAGAGTTCCTATCAGACTGAGATGGTCAGACCCTGGACCTCATCACAGCCCCCCAGGGCAATGTGGATCGCCGCAGATTCACTGAAAAGAGGTACAAATCTATTGTCAAGTACAAGAGGCTTTCTTCTCCTTCTACCTTCCTGTAGCTGCAGCCACGTACATGGCAGGAATTGATGGCGAGAAGGAGCATGCCAATGCCAAGAAGATCCTGCTGGAGATGGGAGAGTTCGTTCAGATTCAGGATGATTACCTTGACCTCTTCAGGGACCCCAGTGTGACTGGCAAAGTTGGCACTGACATCCAGGACAGCAAATGCAGCTGGCTGGTGGTCCAGTGTCTGCAACAGTCCACTCAGGAACAGCGCCAGATCCTGACGGAAAATTACGGGCAGGAGGAGGCTGAGAAGGTGGCCCGAGTGAAGGCATTATATGAGGAGCTGGATCTGTGGGCCGTGTTCTCGCATATGAGGAAGACACTTACAACCACATTATGGGTCTCATTGAACAGTACGCAGCGCCCCTGCCCCCCAGCTATCTTTCTGGGGCTTGCCCGCAAAGTCTGCAAGAGGAAAAAGTGACCTAGAGGCTGCAAGGGTGGGGAGAGGAGGCTCTCAATAAATAAATAATTGTGTAAAAACTCCCCCCAAAGCTCATTACTCTTTTAGGCAAGGTTACTCAACAACTGCTAGTGACCGTTGAGATGTCCAGACTGGAGAATTTTCTCTCCCTTCTCTCCAACTTATTGAAAGGGCCCAAGGCTTTAGTTAAGTCTTAGCCCTGTGGCGGCATCTCTGCTTCTCTGTTGTAAAAGCTGGAACTCCAACGCCTGTAATCCCAGCACTTTGGGAGGCCGAAGCGGGCGGATCACGAGGTCAAGAGATTGAGACCATCCTGGTCAACATGGTGAAACCCCGTCTCTACTAAAAATACAAAAAATAGCCAGGCGTGGTGGTGCATGCCTGTGGTCCCAGCTACTCGGGAGGCTGAGGCGGAAGAATCGCTTGAACCCAGGAGGCAGAAGTTGCAGTGAGCCGAGACTGCGCCACTGTGCTCCAGCCTGGTGACAGAGCAAGACTCCATCTAAAAAAAAAAAAAAAAAAAAAAGTGGAACTCCAAATGCCCATTGATGATAGACTGGACAGGGAAAATGTGGCACATATACACCATGGAATATTATGCAGCCATCAAAAACGATGAGTTCGTGTCCTTTGTAGGGACATGAATGAACCTGGAAACCATCATTCTCAGCGAATTGACACAAGAACAGAAAATCGAACACCGCATGTTCTCACTCATAGGTGGGTGTTGAACAATGAGAACACATGGACACTGAGGGGAGCATCACACACTGGGGTCTGTCGGGGGCAAATAGGGGAGGGACAGCGAGGGTTGGGTAGTTGGGAAGAGATAGCATTGGGAGAAATGCCAGATATAGGTGATGGGGAGGAAGGCAGCACATCACACTGCCATGTGTGTACCTATGCAACAATCTTGCATGTTCTTCACATGTACCCCAAAACCTAAAATGCGATTTAAAAAAAAGGTGGAACTGGATGTAGATGTGCTGTGAGGTCCCTGCTGCTTCTTACACCCAGGGTTTTTCCCATGGTTCTGCCCACCCTTCCCTGAGAGACTAAGATATATAGTTGTAAGGACTCGGGTTTCTCTGCAAAGGGTCCTCTCCTGCAGCTCTCTGTTTCTGAGCTTTTATGGTTGATGCTGAGCACGTACTCACTGAGAGGTGTCAAAAGCCATCACTCTGCTCGAGAGAGAGGGGATCATGAAAAAAATGTTACCAGCTGCTGGCTGGGCAGAGATGAGGTTTCTATATCCTTTACTTTAAGCTGACTTGGGGTTCAGGGATGTTTTCCTTTTACCTGTGGATGGCACTTGCCCCTTCAGCCAGCCTGAGGCTCACCCTTCAGCTCACCCTCCTAGCAGGAGCTCAGCTTGCCCCTGGGCCATCACCACTTAGCAATCCCTCTAGTCTCACCCATTAGCAGGACCTGACAAAGATACTTACTTGATCTTTTTCTCTCTCCTGCAGATACGAAATGCTGCTAAGATAATGAAAGGATGTCAGAAAAAGCAGATTTTTCATTTGATGGAAAAAACTAAAAGAGCAAAATAATGGAAATCTCAAAGACAATGGGGGAGAGATCCTTGGCTGAGGATCGTATTTCGGAACCACCGACTGTTTTTGACAAGTTTCAACTCACTAGGCTCCCTTGGTTAGAGAAGCCACGGTCCTTTAGCCTCCAATTGATATCAATACTTAGGAAGACCAAAGCCAGATGGACAGACAGCACTGAGGCGCCTTAGCCCTGCTCCTCTCAATGTTCATCCTGTAGAGAACAGGAGTCAGGAAATGGTGGCAGGAGACAGCATGTCAAAAGGGACTCTGCAGCTGCATAGTATGAAAAACGTCATGTTCTTGTTGAAAATGTTTAACCTGGGTTTCATGGGAGGCAATCGCCAGACAACTGCAGAATGTAGAACACTGAGCCAGACAACTGACCTGTCTCCTTGAAACCATCGATGTCACCATGAATCACACCACAAAAAGGGGAAGAGACATTTTGGGTTGAAAAAGAGTCAAAAGATAATGTTATTTTGAACCCAAAGTGTCTCCTCACCTTTTTGTTGTTGTCATTGATGGTGGTGACATGGGCTTGTTTGTAGAGGACAGGTCAGCTGTCTGGCTCAATGGTCTATAATCTGAAGTTGTCTGAAATTGTTTTCATGATTAAATTCAGCTGAAAAGTTTTGCCGGGAACACTGCAGAGTCAATGCTGTGAGCTTCCTACCTCAGCCCATCTGCAGGCAGGGGAGGTCCAGTTTCTCCATCACTATTATTGTGATACTAAGATGGTCACTTGGTTAAGGAGGGGTCTAGGAGATCGTCCCTTTTAGAGACACCTTATTTATAATGAAGTAATTGGGAAAGTGGTTTTTAAAAGTATAAATATCCTGTATTCTAGTGCTCATCCTCTAAACATATTATCATTCATTAATGGTCCCTGCCTATGTCAATTATTATATTCATATCTCTACACTGGAAATTTTCTATTTCAATTTTTACTGTAGCTTTGTTTTTGGTAGTTTCTGTTGTTAAAAAAAATTCCTTGCCTAGGTTTTAATTATTGCCCAAAGTTAATTTTAATCTTTACAATGAAAATTATTTGTCTATTACTCTGGACTGGTGGATTGTTTTTTACATTCAGTGTTATCATCTTTTATTACACTGATTGGTTTTGGTGGGTAATGATGTGAATTACATTTTTATTTCCTTTTTTTATTTTCTAAAATCTTCCACATTGTCGACTATGTTTACCATATGTAGCAGATTGTATTTACATTTCTCTGTTCTAGTTATTTGTATTCTTCATGAGTGTGTGTGTGTGTCTGCGTGTGTCTTTGACATTTAAGAAGGGTGGTGTCGCTCATGGGTAATATTGTGCTAAAAATGTTTTGTTTTTTTTTTTTTTTTTTTTTTTTGAGACGGAGTTTCACTCATGTTACCCAGGCTGGAGTGCAATGGCACGATCTCGGCTCACTGCAACCTCCGCCTCCTGGGTTCAGGCAATTCTCCTGCCTCAGCCTCCTGAGTAGCTGAGATTACAGGCCCGCCCCACTATGCCCAGCTGATTTTTTGTATTTTTAGTAGAGACGGGGTTTCACCATGTTGACCAGGATGGTCTTGATCTCTTGACCTCGTGATCCACCCGCCTCGGCCTCCCAAAGTGCTGGGATTACAGGCATGAGCCACCGCGCCTGGCTTAAAAATGTTTTTGATAGATTTTCTTCCCTTTCAATTAGTCACACTTCTAATATTTGCTTTCTACATTTTAAATTATAACTTTCAATGCCAAATATTTCCATATGACAGTCAATTACATGATTTGTTTTCCTTTTCCTATCTTCTTTAGCTGCCATTTCTCATAACAGTATTTTAATTCAAACATATGGCAGTGACATTTTCTGATTCTCATATTGCCCCACCTTGGTTTTTGGTTTAGATCCACAATTAAATATATGAATGCTTATGATCGATTCAAAAGTGAATGCCATAGTCATCACTTGCTGAGTGGTATTCATCCTTAACTGAGTCCTCATGAGGGAGCCAGGTCTTGCTGAGTTTAGCATGTTTAATTATCTTTTTCCACAGTCTTGACACATGGGTCACATTACTGGATACAAGATGCTTGCCTAAAAAGATTTTTCTCATCTTTAGGAAATATTGTCTTCCTTGGGGGAATGCATGGTGTGTGTTCTCATTCTGGAATGCTATTTTGTTCTACCGTGGCCTCTAATCTCTACCAGTTACTTCATTCATTTGTTCTCTTCACCAGGAGTCTCCAGAGACGCTTCCTTTGTCCACGCCTCCCCCTCTCCCAGCAATTCTGCGTTTCTAAGATTGGCACTTCTGGTCTGTTGCACTGTGAAGCCCCTTCCTTTCATTTCCCCAGTAGCCAGTGCCCAAATCCACCATGTCTCAGGCATGATCTGTGTTTCTCCACACTCGCTTTCTAAGGATAGTTTCACCTGTGTTCTGTCATCAACAGGCCCTCCTTGCTGTCCTGGCCTCGATTTGCATAGTGTTTCCTACTCCCTCTGCCATTGTGTGGCTCCCAGACCCAGCTAACTAAAATCACTGAGGGCCACAGTGTTCCCTAGCCCTGGTGTGAGGGGCAGGGTTTGGGCGGTATTTTTGACTCTCTGAGTTAACCCCTAGGGCTTTGAAGTATATGTTGAGAAATTCAGCTGTTACTATCCTAGGTGGACTTGCTCTCTCCTGTCCTACTTCTTCAAATGCAGAACTTCAATGGTGTACAAAAGGAGACAGAATCTTATCATAGAACACACCCTATTCATTGGCCAGCTTCAAAATTCATCATCTTATGGCTGAACTTTTAAAAATACAATGTTAGCCACATACCTATGAAATGCATATGTGTGTGTATATAGATATGAATTTGCTTCTGAGATTATGGAGAATGAAATTCCTAAGATGGAAGGAAAGCTGGATGCCCAGGAAAGCATTTGTTTCCCATTAGGTCTCTTCTCTCTTGGCCTTTGATTGCATTAAGTAGGGCAATCTGCTTCACTTAGTCTGCCCATCCCAATGTTAATCACATCTGAAACACTCTCTGGAACACAACCAAAATAATGTTTAACCAAATGTCCCAGCACCATGGGGCTCGATCACAGTGGCACGAACTAGTTACTATCACACATGTACTCTGTCACATTTGTGATGTCTACATTTTTCTCCCAATCTGCAGCTTATATTTGTTCTCTTAATGCCATCTTGTGTTGAGCAAACACTTTTAATTTTTATTAAGTTGAATTTACCAGTGTTTTAATGTGTTTTGTGTTTATGTGACAACAAAGAACACTTTGCCTAACTCTGTCATCGAGATTTTGTCTTATAGTTTCTTCTATGCTTTTTCTAGTTTTCTAGTTTACATGTAGTTGCATAATCCATTTTGAGTTAGTTTTTGAGTCAGTATTGAGGTTTGGATGAATTTTTTTCTTTTTGGGATATGCATGTCCAGTTGTTTCCACACAATTTGTTGACAAGAGAATGCCTTCTCCACTGAATCGTATTTGGACCTTCATCAATCCATTGGATGGATGAGACTGGTGAGAGGACTGTCCTGATATTTGGACAGAGAGACAGGGCCTGAAGTAGGGTGGTTTTCCTGGGAAAAATTAAGGAAGGCACATTTTTCTATGAGGCATAGGAAAGCCTCAAGCACAATGGGGGTACCCTTTATCCCCATGTTGCAGCACACTCATCCCTGCTCTCTCTGCCTTCCTGTTGCAAAAGCTTGGCTGTGCATAGACACTGAGGTTGAGTGGTGTCTTTGGGCGTTTTTGAGAATTGATGCCACAGCTCTAGCATCAAATCTTAGAATATCAAGCAGCCAAGAAGCAGGAAAACACGACACACAATGAAGAATCTAATAATCTAGTTGAAATTGACACACATGTTGGAAACAGCAGAAAAGGACATTAGAGCAGTTATTATAATTGTATTTTGATTAAATTGAGAGGCTGAAGATATTTTTAAATATCAAATTCTGTAGACAACAACTATGATTTACAGTCTGAAGCGGAAGAATGCACTGGATTAAACATTGTGGAAGAAAAGATTAATGAACTAGAGGGAATAGAAGTAGAAACTAACATAAATGAAACACACAGTAACGAATGACTTGAAAACATAAAAAGACCATCGGTGTAAAACTTTTAAAGTCCCTAGTATAGGGCTAAATGGAATCCCCGAAGGGCATGTAGCGGAGAAGAGAGACAAAAATATTTAAAACATACTGGATGAAAGATTAAGAAGCTTCACAGAAACCATAAACTTCAAATATTACAGAAATATGATGTATCCTAAGAACAAGAAACATGATGAAAACTTCACCAAGGAACATCAGAATCAAATTCATCAAAACCAATGATAAAGACAAAATCCTAAAAGGAATAAAAGGGAAAAGAACATATTACATATAGAGGATTAAACATAAGGAGGGCATAAGATTTCTCATAGGGAGCTTTACAAAGACGTTTACCATAGTTTTAAAGCACTAAAAAAAAAGCAAAACTGTCACTCTACAATTCTATACCTGGCCAAAATATCTTGTAAAAGTAAACATGAGAAAAAATATTTTTGAAAAGAAATTACCTCAATTTGCAGATGGTGTGATCCTATGTATAATAAATCCCAAATAATACATACAAATGCAAACACACATACATGCACATGGTCATGTCATGTAAATTGGTGAGTAGTACTGTGTGTTACTCAGGGTCTAAAAGGAAAATGGGTTGGGCGTGGTGGCTCACGCCTATAATCTCAACACTTTGTGAGGCCAAAGTGGGAGGATCACTTGAATCTAGTAGTTTAAGATTAACCTGGGAAAAAGAGTGAGACCTTGCATCTAAAAAAAAAATTAGCGGGGCATGGTGACATACTCACTTGAGCCCAAAAGTTTAAGGCTGCAGTGAGCTGTGATTGCATCACTGCAGTCCAGTGTGGGTGAGAGTGATACCTTGTCTCAAAAAAAAAAAAAA
>NW_016107858.1:1238318-1245662 GCF_001604975.1 Cebus imitator
ATACCAGAAGGAATTAATAGAAGAATTAAACAGATATTGGAGGTCTAAAAAGAGAAAAAGGGGAACTGATGAAACACAGAGATAGTAAGTATAGGAAGCGAAGCAGTGATCAACCCTTGTAGAAACAAAGGTAAAAGGGTTAGGTTGTTAGAACCCGGTAACTTGGAAGAAGGGCTCCACATAACTGGGAGGCTGGCTTCTGAGAAGGAGGTTGCAGGTGACCCCAGAACTCAGAGGAAGTACCTAGTGTCTCAGGGACTCAGACCTCTGAAGAAGAGGTACCCATTGGCTGATGCTGTTGCCTTTGAGAGGGGGCCATGAGGCTGGCTCTGGGATTTAAGAAATGAAACTGGAAACAACAACCCCGCTCAGGGTGAACTGTGATTGCTGGGATGATGCTAGAGAAACAAGAAGCAAAACAGGAAGCAGCAATACCTACATCCCTCCTCCAGCCTTTCAGTCTCCTTTTAACACCTCTTACTGTCAGAAACCAATAAAGCCAGCAAGCAAAAAAGATGTGGTTTGCAGAGTCCTCACCTGAGCATCAAAAAGCAGATTATAGAGGGTGGGGCCCCTCTTTGGCCACCTCTCTATACACTCATTCATATACTTTCTTCTATATAGTGTCTGCTTGAAACAGGATGTCGAAATATAATTTCTTATAGCATGTTTGTTTGGGGGTGACATCATTATACCAAAAAAAGGAGTTGTCCAAAAAGTGATGTAACTTTTTAATAGCCACTTATGGCAAAAAGTCATGAATTGAAGTCATTATGTGAGGGGACCAGGGACTAAAACTCAACACTCATTATGGTCACCATGTAAAGAAACTTCACAGGAAATCATATATATCCATTATTCATGAACAGAGGAAGTCTGAGATCTAAGGAACTGGTCCAGAGGGGTGATCTGGAGCTGTATCTTTGTAAAGACAAAACGCCCTCCTCCAGGCTTAACAGAGCTTGAAACATGAGAACCAGGAAAAGAGGAGTCAATCTGTGGGAAGATAGCCAATATCTACTTTCATGGGCTCCCCTACAATCTAAATTTTATTTTTTCATTTAACTATTATATATTGAGTACATAAAATACAGTGGTGAATGAGACTTAATCCCTTAATCCATGCACTGATGGAACTTATTGTCTTTTTATTTTTTTTTAGACTGAGTCTTGTTCTCCCGCCTAGGCTAGAGTGCAGTGGTCCGATCTTGGCTCACTGCAACCTCTGCCTCCCGGGTTCAAGTGATTCTTGTGTCTCAGTATCCTGAGTAGCTGGGATCACAGGCATGCGTCACCACACCCAGCCAATTTTTGTATTTCTAGAAGGGATGGGGTTTCACCATGTTGGCCAGGCTGGTCTCAAACTCCCGGCCTCAAGTAATCCATTCACCAGGATCTTCCAAAGTGCTGGGATTATAGGCATGAACCACTGTCCCCAGCCAGAATTTACTCTTTAGTGGGTGATTACAACAATTAATAGGTCAAAAGTAAATACATAAAGCTTAAACAAAGATGTCAAAAAGTAGTAGGTACTGGAAAGGAAAATAAATAGAAAAATGAACAGAGGATAGGAATTCAAACTAACCAGTAATGAAAACCAAGACAATTAAATGTCTTTTTCACTTCCCAGCTTGGGAAAACTAAAAATTATTGATAATAGCATGTTGTAAAGAATGAAATAAAATGGATATTTTAATACACTGTCAATAGGAGTAAATTGGCAAAGCGTTTCAGGGGCATGCTAGTTAGTAGTATAGAAACAATATATTAACTTGAATCATATCAAATTGCCAATATTGGCCGGGCGCGGTGGCTCAAGCCTGTAATCCCAGCACTTTGGGAGGCCGAGGCAGGTGGATCACGAGGTCAAGAGATCGAGACCATCCTGGTCAACATGGTGAAACCCCGTCTCTACTAAAAATACAAAACATTATCTGGGCATGGTGGCGCGTGCCTGTAATCCCAGCTACTCAGGAGGTTGAGGCAAGGGAATTGCCTGAACCCAGGAGGCGGAAGTTGCGGTGAGCCGAGATCGTGCCATTGCACTCCAGCCTGGGTAACAAGAGCGAAACTCCGCCGCAAAAAAAAAAAAAAAAGAAAAAGAAAAAAGAAATTGCCAATATTTGACAAATTTTGACTTGAAAAATGAACTTGAAAATAGATTAAATGAGATTATCCACACTGAAACACTAAAAGAAAAAAGAGTCAAATGTTTTCAAAATTTCAAGAACATACTGGTCAAAAGGGAACTGAACCAAACCACAATTTATTTTTCATTTTGATCACTCCAAAATGAGTCTGTCTGTTATCTACTGGTTAGATAAAGTAAGAATTTCCCTTCTACCTAGCTCATGAAGAATGGGTCAACCTATTCTCTAGTGGGTAGTCAAAAATTTCAAGGACACTGAAAAATACCAAGACACCAAAGAATGTGCTGTCAGTTGTAGAGGAAATCAGGCTATGCCATCTGATTCAGATAAAGTTGGCACTGATAGTCCTATGGTAACATTCTTGAGTCTCATTTGTGAAAATTTTAGCCCAATTTCTGGCCAATATACACAAATGCATCTTTCTATTAAATTTTTTTTTTTTGAGATGTAATCTCACTCTATTGCCAGGCTGGAGTGCAGTGGTGTGACCTCAGCTCACTGCAACCTCTGCCTCCCAGGTTCAAGCAATTCTCCTGCTTCAGCCTCCGAGTAGCTGGGACTACAGGCGCTCGCCACCATGCCCGGCTAATTTTTGTATTTTTAGTAGAGACAGGGTTTCACTACCTTGGCCAGGATGGTCTCAATTTCTTGACCTCGTGATCCACCCACCTTGGCCTCCCAAAGTGCTGGGATTACAAGCGTGAGCTACCGTGCTCAGCCTCTATTAGACTATTAAGAAAACAATACATGTTTAATTGTATGTGATGTGACTTGATCCTCTTTTACAGAGTAAAATCTGAGCATGTATGAGATTACCCGCTGGCGGCTGTTAGATTTTGAAACTGGAGTTTTTGATCTTGTGGCCTAGAACCGACTCATCACTGGGTGACTTAAGAGGGAAAAGAAAAATTCTGCCTTGCTAATAAAATCTGTATTTGCAGTGACCCTACAGTTTCACGGTGGCAGGACTGATCTGTGCTCTAGCTCATGGCCTCATCAAATTAGTTTCAAGTCAGAGTCATAGCAGTAAAGTATGACTTTTTATTGTTAAGCATTTAGTATATTTTAAAAGTTGATACATTTCTGATAACAGTGACTAAGCTGTCTAGGTAAGCTATAGGAAAAAAAAATTCTTAAAAACATCAAGATGATGATTATCACTGAAGAATTCTGAGGCCTGCAGTAAAGGAAAAACTGGAACCTAGAGCTGTAACTGAGCAGAGAAACAATTTTCTGGCAAAGGGCATTTTCTGACTTGCATATAGGTTTTGACAGCCGTCTGCGACTAATGGGACAGAAATGGAATACCAGAATCTGCTGAAGTTGAAGAATATTCCTACAATAAGGTAGGATCATAAATTTCTATAATCTTAGGATTATAGAAAGTTCAGAGCACCTTTCACAACCTTTTACCTGGTTAAAGGTGGCTCTGGGCTGGAAATGCCCCCAGGTACGAGATAAGAAAGCTTTCATTGTAGATCTCAAATTATTCAGATATTTTTCCAAATAACAAGATGTGGTACATACTCAAAAATAATAATGAACACAAAGAAACTAAATGAGGTGTGAAAACCAGCAGACACATCAGGCAGTTGAAACCAAGCCCCCAAATATTAGCTATATTAGAAAGAATGCAAAACAATGATGCCTATGTTATTCACGAAACAAAAATTTGGAAGAGTTTTGCCCACTCGGATGTTTTCTTAGCTTCAACTTAACATTCAGGTTCACAAGACTCTCAGAGGCCATACCTGGCACCCCTCTAATCAGAAAGACATAGGATTAGAACTATAGCTTGCTAGCAGGGCAGCATCAGACACGATATTTCTGTAGGAGCAGTCTCTGAAGCAGCAGTCCACACAGTATGCAAGAGATAGTCTGTTGGCTCTCCACCCCTCACTGTCTACCTGGGGACAGCCGAGGTGCATGTGGCACCATCCTGGAGCCTTTAACTCTTATAAGAATTTAACAGAGTAGTTTCCAATCCTATGCAAGGTTTATGCAAGTTATAGGCCCACTGCATTCAGAGAAGCTCAAAGTCCAGCTTCTTCCAGGTACTTAGTTTGCCCAGTTCAAGTGTAGTCCATCAGTCAGCAGTCTTTCTTATGATATGCAGTATTGCTTAGTAACATGGTTAACATTTGTCATTAGGAGGCTCTAGGTGGACAGAGCTAGAAAGTTAATTAAACGTCAAATTATCATGCAGAAGGAGAAAAGGGTTTTGCTAACAATTTACACACAAATTGAGAATAACAAAAAAATGACAATAGATTTAGAGAGAGGCAAATAGAAATTCTGAAAAAAAAATTAAACAAAATTAAGTGTTCAATGGAAGAGTTTAACAGAACAGTCACAGCTGAAAGGAGAACTAGTAAAGTGGGAGATGGGGAAGAAGAAAAAAATGCAGAATATATAACAAGGAGAAAAATCATATTTAATGCACAAACACAAAAATATAACAGAGTGAGACAGTCTATCTTAGTTTCAGTTAGAGGCTCAAAAGTCGAAGAGAAAGAAAATAAAGGCAATAAAGTCTGTTATCATTTATTAGGTCTAAGTATTAATATTGAAGAGATAATATTTGAGAGCTTTCCAGACAAAATGGAACTAAAAAATCAACAGATTATAGAAGGCCAGCCAGTGGAACAAGATAAATAAAGAGAAATCCATAGCTAAAGACAGAATAGTAAAACTGCAGAAACTAAACAAATAAAGACAAAAATAGTAAAGACAAAAAACACTCAGAAGAAAAAAAGGAAGATTATATTCAAATAAGCAAAAGTTAGACAATTGGCTGCCTTCTGAAAAGCGATAATCAAATGCAAATATCTTCAAAATGCGGAAAGAAAATAACTGCCTCCTAGAATTACATACTTAGTAAAATTAATTTCCAATAATTAAAGCAAAATGGAGACACTTTCAGAGAAGAAGAGCTGAAACAGTTTTTCATAAGCAGACCAACACAAAAGGAAATTCTATAAGATGTTTCTCAGGCAGAAGCACCATGATTACATATAAAAATTCAGAGACATAGAAAGAGCCAGATAGCAGCACATATGTTGCTAAATCTAAAGTAACTATACAAAACATATGTCTAGTCTTCTGGGGCTTAAGAATATTAATACTTAGACTTAATAAATGATAAAAGTATATAATATAGAGTGAGACTAAATGAACCGAAAGTATTCCAACATCCATATACTGCCCAGGATGAGGATAAGGGTATCAATTATCACTACGTTTAACAAATTAAAGACTAAGACTGCAATTTTTAAAGTAATGACAAAAGAATAGAAGCAACTTAAATACAATAAGAAATATAGAAAGAAAAAAGTGAAGCAAAGTATATAAAAAAGTAAAAAATATAATGCTATAATAGTTAAAAGGGGGGCCCGAGCAGCACCCTCTGCGCCGCTGCACGCCAAAGCCGGAATCCGAATCCGGGACGACGGCAGCTCTGCAATTAATGCACATATTTTTTTTTCCAGGTGCTGTTAAAAATGCACGTATCTTAAGCTCCCGAACCTGCGGACGCTATGCACAGGAAGCACCTCCAGGAGATTCCAGACCTGAGTAGCAACGTTGCCGCTAGCTTCACGTGGGGGTAGGATTCTCGCAGGACTTCTGAACTGCTCTCGGCATGGGGGTCTCCGCCCTGGAGAAAGAGGAGCCCGACAGTGAGAACATCCCCCAGGAACTGCTCTCAAACCTGGGCCTCCCGCACAGCCCCCCAAGGAAACCGCTGAAGAGCAAAGGCTTCGTGATTATCCGCAGGCCTAAGCTAAATTGAGAGAGCTTTCCAGGTGTTTCATGGGACTCCCTTCCGGATGAGCTGCTTTTGGGGATCTTTTCCTGTCTGTGCCTCCCTGAGCTGCTCAGGGTCTCTGGTGTTTGTAAGAGGTGGTATCGCCTAGCGTTTGACGAGTCTCTATGGCAAACCTTAGACCTCACAGGTAAAAATCTGCACCCAAATGTGACTGGTCAGTTGCTGTCTCAAGCGGCGATTGCCTTCCGCTGCCCAGGACCGCTTATGGACCAGCCATTGGCTGAACATTTCAGCCCTTTTCATGTGCAGCACATGGACCCGGCGATCTCAGTTACTGAAGTGTCCACCCTCAGGGCATTCTGTCTCGGCGTTCCAAGTTGCAGAATCTAAGCCCGGAAGGCCTGCGGCTGTCGGATCCCATTGCCAATCGTCTCGCACAAAACTCAAATTTAGTGCCACTTAACCTTTGTGGGTGTTCTGGATTCTCTGAATTTGCCCTGCAGACTTTGCTAAGCGGCTGTTCCAGACGGGATGAGCTGAACCTCTCCTGGTGGTTTGATTTCACTGAGAAGCACGTGCAGGTGGCTGCTGCGCGTGTGTCAAAGATTATCACCCAGCTGAATCTTAGCGGCCACGGAAAGAATCTCCAGAAATCAGATCTCTCTACTGTAGTTAGAAGATGCCCCAATCTTGGCCACCTAGACTTAAATGACTGCTTTCCGGAATTTTTCCAGCTCAGCCACCTCCGATACCTATCTCTCAGTCTGTGCTATGATACCTGAAACTTTAGTTGAACTTGGAGAAATTCCCACACTACAAACACTACAAGTTTTTGGAATTGCGCCAGACGGTACCCTTCAACTGTTTAAAGGAAGCGCTTCCCCATCTACAGATGCAGGATGGTGTGTCTTCTTTAGAACAGGGAAAGTAGGCAGGAAGCCCAATGGATGCAGTACTTATCTATTTTTTTCCTGGTTTTCCCTTTGCCTTCTATCTGCAAGTATATCAGGGAGCCATTTGAGAGGGAAAACTATGAAATCTTGCTTTTTGAAATGATCCTAAAAGCTTTTACCACTACTTTGCTCTTAACAGCCAAAGTTGTAGGCCTTTTGAAATTTTGGGAGAGTAAGCCTATAATTTCAAGATACCTTAAAGAGCAAAATGTGAGCCACCTTTTCCAGGTGCCCTTCTTATTAAGTCTATTCAGAATCAAGCTTAAAAATTACCACCAGCAAACAATCTTGATAGCCTATGTAACTTTTATCTATTTAATTTTATAGTATTGCTTTATAAGACAGCTTAGAAGAGGTTGGGCCCGGTGGCTCACGCCTGTAATCCTAGCACTTTGGGAGGCCGGGCAGGTGGATCACGAGGTTAAGAGATCAAGACCATCCTGGTCAACATGGTGAAACCCCGTCTTTACTAAAA
>NW_016107858.1:1248881-1253359 GCF_001604975.1 Cebus imitator
TTTTTTTTTTTTTTTTTAAGGTTTGCAAGAAACTCTAAGGGCTAAGGAAATGCACTGCATTATGATCTGGGCTCCTTAGAGTACAATTCTCATCAGGCTTAAGCATCATCCATAAGAAATGGTGGATTACTGAATGACTTCTAAGTAAAATAGTCATTAAATGATCCTTTCATACTTTAATCCTTTTATGCAGACTGAGATACTTCCATACACTTCAATATCTGCAACTTTGGTTCTATTAAAGCATTTGATAAAAGCAAAATAGTTTTGTGACCACAGAACTTGATACAACTTTTTTTCCTTTTAAAGTGTCAGGTGAACCTAATGTGACGAGGAGATTTTGCATACACCTCTGGGACCCAGCACAGGAGGGCGGGCAGCACAGGCAGGCAGGCTCCTGCTCACCATTGGTTGTGTCATACTGACTCCTAGCCACGGGTAACACTGCTTATGTTCCGCTGTACCCTAAATCTACTTCTTTGTTACCTGAAAATGTAACTTTGTATAAAAATATGATTGTTTCTTTAGAAAATAATATATAGTTTTAAAAAATAAAACCTGGCAGATAGAAAAAAGTGGTCTATCAAAATATGGTAAACAAATGTTGTAAAGTACTAAATCATTAAAAATATCTTACAGAAAGACATTGTGCTATGAAGTTCTCTCCTGAAGTATGAGCAACATTTTTACTGTACATCAAAAGATTGATAAATTCACTCCCCTGACTTGGTTCCTTACGTATTGTTACAGCAGCATAGCAGGTAACTGTCTTAAAAATGGCCCTTTCTCATACACTACATCTTCTGTACACCTTTACTTCAAAATTAACAAAAGACACACCCGGGATCAGTGGTTTTCAACTCTGTTGCATATTAGCTCCATCTGGAGAACTTAAAAAAAAAAAGGCAATTCTACCTGGGTCCCACCACAAGAGAATGATGTAATCAGACTGGTGGGAGACTCAGTCATTATTTTTTAAAAGCTCCCCACACCAAATTCTATTATACAATCAGTGTTGAGAATCATGGCCAAAGGCACAAGAGGAAACCGTCATTTTTAACTCTATGTATATCAACTGATTGTCTGCAGGTATCATTCATTCAGTGACATATTCTCAATCTTAAGTAATTCCACATATAAAAGATAGTCATGGAAGCCAAAATGAAGACATAGTAAGCTTTAAACACATATAAATATACACAATCCCATGTATTTATATATGTATAATATATACATGGAATATTTTGGTTAAGCAGAAAGTAGCATTGCCATGATTTTTTCTTGATAATTAAACAAAGCATCACCAAGCACCAATGTTTTCTAAGACATTTTCCGTGGTTTTAACAGACACGGGTTTTGTAAACTCCACAAAATGCATTACGACATGAACATAATTCTTGTTACTTGGATGAGGAACTCAACTGAATCCTGGAGCCTTCTCGAAGATCACAGAAGAGGACATGGCACTGAGCGGGGTGGAGGAGTCACAGGCATCACAGCATATGCACTTCCGGTTTTCTGGTTATTGCTTAATTCATGTCTTGTCTCTGCACAGGTGCTTCCATCATGTACGTATCTTTGGCTTGCTACAACCTCATGATTTTGACCACTTCATCAGTGTTCACTTTGGGACAGCCTCAGGGAGGAAGCAATGGCTGTACAGAGCAACCGTCTCTCTGTTAAAAGAAGAGAGAATCTTCCCTCTTTCCTCTCCCAAACCATGAGTGTTTTATGAGGGAGTGGTAAAAAATTTACAAGCAAGCAAATAAACCTAACATCTTTCACGTGATAAAAAATGTGATTTACATGTAGCTGAACTAAAAAGCATCAGATGAGCAAACACACCACACTCCAATATTCCGAAGGCATTGCAATCAGTAAAGTGCACTTCCTTCCAAAGGAGCAATGGGCTTCTGGGCACTTCTCTTGCTGTATATTTTCTGTAGCTCCTCTACTTCTGTGTAATACTTAAAGTACAATTGTTTCAAGGCTTTTGTTTCCATCATCACAAATATCATAAAGAAAGAGCTATGCTTAGGGCGAAGAAGACATGGCACAAGTAATATGTAAAGAACCCATGATTTTCACATCCTCTAGCAAACAGTAAGCTGCCTGTACAGCTGCACACAGATGGACTTTATACAACAGACCCTGGAACTTCATCATGAGTGAGATCCAGAGAAAAGTATTTGCTGGTTCTTTTTATTGGAAAAGCATCTTGGATGTTGATGCACTGCTGAGCCAAGTAACTGTTGCAATAGAGGCCACATCCAAAGGTGTAACTCTGAGCAGTGTCCTGACACAGACCTGCAATGCGCAGGAAGTCTTTCTGGTAAAGTCTGATGTCATTAAGGCTCAAGCTGTGTCGATCTGTGGAGGTCTTTGGTTTCCGACATACAGTCTGTGGAACAGAATCAGTACTCTGGCCATGAAGCTTAACAACTGTTTCTGAAGAGCTCGAGGTGGAAGAACCAATTTCTTTCATAATCAACCCGGAGTGTCCGTTCAGCTTCTGCGACATGAGCATGTCCTCTGCGATGTAGATGCACATGCCTGGGCTAACTTCCAGAGACTCTTCATTCCTCTGCTCCAGGTCCCAGGGGTCATCAACCAACATCTCTATTTCATCGTCCTGCAAGTCCTTTTCTAGTAGGTCTTTGCCGCCGCTCTCCACCCCTGAGGTGTGGGAGCTACCATGGCTGGTCAGGGAGCTGCCGGTTTTCAGCTTGCGGTGGATGGCACTGCTGGGGCAGCTGCCTTCTGGCCCCATGTCCCGGGGCCTGGTGTCTGCCTCAATGCCCAAGGTGTGGGAACTGCTGTGGCTGGCGGTGGAATGACGACAGGCGCTTGTGCTTCATGCTGCCTGCCCTGCTCCTGCTGGCCCGAGATGGCTTTTCCAGCTGGTCCATGTCGAGGTCCAGGTTGTCACTAACGTAAGATTTCCGGTACTGCTTCTTCTCTTTGTTTTCCTCCAGCTCCCGGATACGGTGCAGGACAGGCTGCAGATTCATGTTGCTCAGAAGTTGCAGGAGGTGTCTGGAGCTCATGGGCCACCCTGTGTAGTAGATGAGCTTCCGGGTTGAAGGCAAGCCATCTGGCAAAATCTCAAATTTCTTACCCACAAACACCAACTTTCCAACATTTGTCCAGGGGAAATCATAAAGTAATTGTTTCTCTTCATCTAAATTCTGAAAAATCTGTATTCCTCGCATGGTTGATCCAAAAGTCAGCGATGCTTCAGTTTTCCTTTTATCCTTATACAATCTGTAGTAATGAATAGCGTGTCATCCAGTCGGACAGCCTCTTTGATATATTTAAGATGAGCTTCGGAAGCTGTCAGTGCAAACTGATCCTTGTGCATGTTTAGAACGTGCTTCAGGCTGTAGTCCTTCCCCCTCTCGGACACAACCCAAGATGGGAAGTAAGCCTCTGGCTCGAAGTATTTTCCACAGTGCTGATTCATTTTGAAGTTCCCAAGATCAGCCTGCAGAGCAAAGGCTGCCAGTAGGAGGAAGTAGGCCTCCTCTCGGAGCACACACTAAGAATGAAGAACCTGTTCTCTCAGGTGCCGGTAATAATAGTATCTTGCTGCTCTGTCACCGATCAGTCTGTCATTTTCCACATAGTACTGCACATGGAAGTGGATTATCATAGGAGGCCCAAATTGGTCGATACCCTTGCTGGCCTCTTTCTTCTATTCTTTTGGACAATATTTATTTATTTATTATTTTTTCTATTTTAAAGACGGGGTTTCACCATATTATTCAGGCTGGTCTTGAACTCCTGACCTCCGGTGATCCGCCCGCCTCAGCCTCCCAAAGTGCTAGGATTACAGGCGTGAGCCACCGCGCCCGGCTTTGGACAATATTTGCAAAGCTTTTGTGACAATTCCATATAAACATGTTCATTATTTTGTATAAAACTAAGTCCAAAGAGGTGGCAGTCCTTTAGCCGGAGCAGGTCACAAAGCTGGACCAGCAACTGGTGACACAGAATCTTTTTTTTTTTTTTTTTTTTTTATAAGATAGGGTTTCACCATGATGGCCAGGCTGGTCTTGAACTCCTGACCTCAGGTGATCCACCCACCTCGGTGACACAGAATCTTAACATTTATGATGATGTTCGGAGATTTATTCTCGGGAAGGAAAATGCACACGCTGTGGCGGTCTTGCATGACTCTGTTGTTGCGGAAATTCAATTTGTTCATTGCGTTTTGGGCTCTCTAGCGGTCAGGGCTGGGCTCTAGGTCCTCGGCAATTCCTCAGGTTCCCAGGACTGGAAAGCCAAGCTTGCCTCCTCATCACACGCCCTGCACGAGAAGCATCATGTTGCTTGACTACGTGAGTTTCTTTCTTTTTTTTTTTTTTTTGAGACGGAGTTTCACTCTTGTTACCCAGGCTGGAGTGCAATGGCGCGATCTCAGCTCACCGCAGCCTCCGCCTCCTGGGTTCAGGCAATTCTCCTGCCTCAGCCTCCTG
>NW_016107858.1:1253369-1264674 GCF_001604975.1 Cebus imitator
GACGGGGTTTCACCATGTTGACCAGGATGGTCTCGATCTCTTGACCTCGTGATCCACCCGCCTCGGCCTCCCAAAGTGCTGGGATTACAGGCTTGAGCCACCGCGCCCGGCCGACTACGTGAGTTTCATAGCTCGGAGAAAGTCTTGAGCACCAGGCGTCGAGCTCTCGGTTCGGCTCTTCCTGCCGGCCGAGCCTGCCCCGCTGCACTCAGCACCCCCGGCTCCTGCAGCCGGAGGAGGGCTCCACATCCGCCCCGCCCACCCCCCACGCCTCCAGGTCCTTTAGATTTTAAAATGACTTGCTTTGTTTTAGAAAGCTATTAATCTAATCTCCATTCTAGAACATTTGGATGGAAGAACTCTGAAGTTGCCTGCTGTTTTCCTTTAGCACTGAGGTTCTGAAGGTTACTTTTATATTATTCTAGAATCAAGTATTTTAAATTGCCTTTTTAAAAAAATGATCTCTCACCAATAATTGTTTGAAACTATCTATTTATAAGGGTATCGGACCTAAAGTTCCCTAAGAGGAACTGCACTCCCTTCAGTCAGAAATATACAATAGAAGCAGGTATGTGTTTCATGCAGTTTCAGTAGTATGCGCTACTTATACCTGCAAAAGAGTTAAAATCTGGATGTGGGACCTTTTCATACCATCAGTGACTTTTTAAAAAACTGGTACACAAAAGCGAAAAGATTAAATTCTACTTCTTAAAAATCACAAAAAACTAGTTTAAATTGATGACTTCTTCATATGTAATGCCAAGAAAGCCAAAACCCATCATTTGTATTAACTGTTTTTTTAATCAAAAATTGTTAACATTAGAAACAGTATGAAGTGCCTTTATCTGCTTAGACCGAAGGAAGATTTTAAAGTTGGGTTCCACAGGAAATGATTATGCTTACATTTCTTAGTAAACAGTGCTACATACTACTTGAAATTATTGTTTACAGATTAGTGGCAAGAGCTGGGGTTAGGATTCCGTTGGACTCTGACATCCGGATGCCCTCAAACATACAGAACTTCCAAACTCAAGTCCAGCCATAAGCTATTTTGCCAACATGTCAGAGTAATCTGTATTTTTGTGATTTCTACTTTTATAGACTTGTTTTAAAATAATAAAACACATTTTTATAAAAACAAAAAAAATAGTTAAAAATTACCATTCCAAAATAGACAAGAAAAGAAATTGAAAGAGAACAAATAGAAAAAAAAAAAACAGATGGTAGATTTAAAATTAATATATATCAGCAATTACATTAAATGTTAGTGGACCAAGTTATCCAGTAAAAAATCCCCCAACATATTGCTAGACTGGATTTTAAAATTAACTATATGCTGTATTTAGGAGTTGTATCTAAACTAGAAAGTGAGAGGGAGGTTGGAAATAAAGGTGAGAAAAGGAGCTTGATTGAAAACATTAACGAAAAGGTGGCTGTAATAATGGACCCTAAGGCAAAAAGCATGACTTCAGAATGTAACTCTTAGGGAATATAACCATTCCTTTCTGAATACTGTTTATGCTGACTGGTTATCATAGGTTATGATATATGTTAATCTTTCTGCACCATTTTGTTTAGACAAAGAGCTTTGGTATTTTCTTCTTTATTCTCCAACTATAAAGATATAATAAACTAATAAATCTTCAAACATTTCTTATCTTTAAAATTTTTGTGTAAGTGATTACTGTCACATTATTTAGTGCAGTGACTTGTTTTCATCCTTACTTCCTAATCTCCAAGCATTGCCAGGTACCTGAGCTTTTCCAGTATCCGCGTCTCAAAGCCAGCACAAATCCAGAACCCACTGCCTCTGAGAGTCGATCCACGGCAATTCTTTCCCCAACATCCCCTTGGTGTCTAGGACTCTAATGACCAAAGGAAAGGGGCTTGCTGTTGCTTGGCTACTATGTTGGTGGATGTGATTTTAGGCTACAGGTATGTCCACAGATTGACACTGTGGAAAGGTCACTCAAGACGCAGTGTGGCAAATGGGTTGGAATGGACAAGACTGGCTGTAGAGAGGCCAGTTTTTGATCTGCTTATGTTAATGGAGGTGATGGATGGACCAGTGCAGTGATAAAGTGGCAGTGAGTCTGTAGAGAGTCCAATACATTTAAATACTATAATTCTTTGGAAATAAATGTTTGTGTTGGGAGATTGGGAGTGTTTATCTAAAGATGATATCAAGATCTGATGTGAGCAGCAGGATGCATAGCAGTGAGCGTGTGTCTAGGCAGGGGTAGAGGCAGGTTTTAGCGTCTGTTGAAACACCTAGAACCATCCACTGCTCTCTGGGAGATGCTGGCTTGGAGCTGATCACTGAGTGTTGAGGTAGAGGGTGGTACATGACGCTGACAGGGAACTTCCCGGTGTGTTGAGTTTTAGTATCTGTGACTCTGAGATGCATATGAGGCCTTTGTAAATTTCAGAGTTGAGAATAGAAAGGACAGATTTGTGTTTTAGAAAGAGATTTGGGAATAAATGTGGCTCTGGTTGACATAGACAATATATGAATGTTTGTTGGCCAGGGTTGGTGTGTGTCTTGGGTGTTGGGCAGAGAACAGATAGAGCCACAGCTCTGTGAGGTCAATGTGAAGGGTGATTTCCTTGTTGGCTCAAGTTTGTGACACTGCCTGAACTTGGCTTGGCTTCTTGGCTAGAGAAGAAGCATGATTTCGCGTCACAGCTCCTGTCTTTGAAAAAGTCTTAATGACTCCCAGACCCAATATGTGGGGCAAATTCTAGATTTTTCTCGTCGGTTTAATCCCTCGAGGGAAGATCTAGGAAAGAAACCTAGATCTCCATGAAGACTAATATGTTAATATTTTGACCATCAATATTTGCTTAAACCAGTCTACTCCTTACATAGCCAATATATCAAAGCATATTAACTTAGGAAATTGGATTCTCCCAAACAACGAAACATTGACTGCAAGCATTATTGATCTTTTTATATCACATTTCCTTCCAATGCATTCTACATCTTCAAGCAGACAAATAATAGTATTATAATGATTACAAGACTGATCATAATTACTCTTTTGCTAAAACACAGCTGCAAAGGACTAACTCAGTGGACCAACCTTTGTTTCTTCATTATCTCTACCTGGATCCTGGCCTTTCATTTTCTCTTCCTTCTAATTCTAATTCTGCTTCTGCTTCTCATTTCCTCCCCAGTTAGAACTTTATTTACCTAAACTACCGGTTAGGTCACCTCAGAACCACTAAGGCAGCAGTTTGAGGCTGACAATTGAAGATTTAGGATTAGAAAAAAGAAACACGAATGAACTTTTTATGTTTTATTATCAGGGGTTTGTAATGCAGGTAGAAAGACCTTTTTCAGAGTTAAGTGTTCGATGCAAAAAATAAGCTATTTTAATATTTACAACTTTCTCTAGTAAAATTTTTCTATAAAAACATTTGTTTTGGATGTCTTCGTTAGCTTTTAGTTGACACTTGAAAAAGCCTCTTGTAACAGGTTTTATGTCTTTCTGAATACGCTTTTCAGTTATTCCACCAAGTCACAGTGACAGAGATGCATTGGTGGTTCAGTGGTAGAATTCTTGCTTCCCACGTGGGAGACCCGGGTTCAATTCTTGCCCAATGCGGTTAGAATTTGAGTTCACTTCCCTTATGTCTCCTTTAACCCTTCTGCCCTGTAAAATTATACTGCATACCCTAAAAGTGCATTTAGAGGCTTCATGACCACAAGGTAAACTGACCAAGGTCGTGCCAAAAGACATTCAGGAGACTAACCCGGGCCCCTGCAGTTGTTGTACTCAACAAGCCACTTAGCAAAGTGGCAAATACGAAGTATGTCTGGCGAGTCACTGCAGTTTTGACATTGGTACCTGTTACTTTCATCTATTTTCTGGGCGGATGCCTGCAAACCCAAAAAACCATCAGGTTCCTGATTCGCGTGCTGGACCTTGGGCTTCCCGCTGAGCCACAATGGTGAGGATCAAGAAATGAAGCTCCCAGAAGGAGAGAAGCTGTGGGCGGGCAGTCACCTGAGAGGTCCAAGAGGCGTCAGCGGCCCAAAGAAAGGGGAAGTGTGCGGGGAAGAATCTGCGTGGAGATGAGGGGAGCTGCAGAGACTGGTACTTGTGCAGGGGACCCTCGGGGCTGTACCCCAGACACTGAGAACCCAATTTGCTAACATCGTCAGCTGCCGGGGCCTCCGAGTGTTTTGTGGGCCCATCGGTGTTCCGGGAGGGATTCCAGAATCTGTGTCTGGCAATGTGTGTCAACAGGTGTTGGCCTGGAATTTGGCCCGGCAGGGTGGCTCGCGCCTGTAATCCCAGCACTTTGGGAGGCTGAGGCGGATGGATGGCTTAATGTCAAGAGTTCAAGACCAGCCTGGCTAACACAGAGAAACCACGCCTCTACTAAAAATACAAAAATTAGCCGAGTGTAGTGGTGTGCACTTGTTATTCCAGCTACTTGAGAGGCTGAAGCAGGAGAATCGCTTGAACCCGGGAGGAGGAGGCTGCAGTGAGCCAAGATGGGGCCACTGCACCCAGCCTGGGCAACAGAGCAAGCCTCTGTCTCAAAAAAATAAAAAAGGTGTTGGCCCGTAAATTACATTTATATTTATTTTTTAATTAATTAATTAATTTTTTTTTTTTTTTTAAGAGGCAAGGCCTCACTCTGTTGTCCGGCTGCAGTGCAGTGACGTACTCCTGGCTCACTGTAGTCTGGAACTCCTGGGCTCCCGTGATCCTCCCGCCTCAGCCTCTGGAGTAGCTGAGATTATAGCTAAACCATCATGTCCGGTCCAAAAAATATATTTGTAATACAGGAAAGCAAAGAACAAAATCTGGGAACTGTTTATCTGCTTGTGTTTTGAGGATGTTACTGCGTTAGAGACACAACAAATGATAACAGGTGATGAATTTTCTTCCAAAGATTTTTGGAAGATCTTCTCCCCATTTAACAATTTTTTAAAATCTAGGACCAGCCACATCTGGGGAAATTTTTTTCTTTCTGTTTCGAAAATGAACTTCAATTTATTCGATAGCAAAAGTTTTCTAAGTGTGACTGCCTCTCTACATGTTGCCTATAAGACAATGGTGATGGTTAGAACTAACTGGTTTTTTTTTTTTTTTTTTTTTGAGACGGAGTTTCGCTCTTGTTACCCAGGCTGGAGTGCAATGGCGCGATCTCGGCTCACCGCAACCTCCGCCTCCTGGGTTCAGGCAATTCTCCTGCCTCAGCCTCCTGAGTAGCTGGGATTACAGGCACGCGCCACCATGCCCAGCTAATTTTTTGTAGTTTTTAGTAGAGACGGGGTTTCACCGTGTTGACCAGGATGGTCTCGATCTTTTGACCTCGTGATCCACCCGCCTCGGCCTCCCAAAGTGCTGGGATTACAGGCTTGAGCCACCGCGCCCGGCTAACTGGGTTTTCTTTTAGAATTTTAAAACTCTTTGAGGGATCTCTGGCTTTCATGAAGAAATTCTGAACTGCAATACATAATTGTTTTTTGTTTTTGTTTTAGAGATGGGGTTGTTGCTTTATCACCCAGGCTGGAGTGCAGTGGTGTGATCATGGCTCACTGCAGCTGGCATTACAGGTGTGATCCATGGAGCTTGGCCCATAATGTCTTCTTTTTTTTTTTTTTTTTTTTTTTAAGCTCTAAACAACGATCAGACATTAGGGAAGAAAAATGTAGAAGGCCTGATTCATGAAAAGGAAATTGAAGGATTACTTATGCCGTGAAGCAAACACGTTCAGACTCTAGAGTCCCACAGATATCGGATGGTTTTGCTGAAGAATATCTGCTTTGACTCTATTCCTCATCTTCTTGTGACTCGGGAAGTGCATCCACCATAGTCAGGTTTTTTCTTCTACTGCAGTGAAGAAGCTGGAAGAAAGGCAGGTTGTGGGGGGAAGATCCCACAGGCACAAGCAGGGGGGACTTGTATTGGAAAGACTGATTGAGACAAAAGAAGAGAAGCTGTGGACTGTGAAGTAAACAACGGGAAAAAAACTGATTTTTAAAGCAGATCATTTCCTTTTTAATATGAACTTTTTTGAAGTTCTTCAGGATAAATCCATACCTATTTGTATGTTTGTGTGCATGTGCGTGTGTGTGTTTAATTTTTCACTGAGGTAAAAGATACACTGCCATAGCAGTGGACGCTCTTCAGGTCGGTGTGGGTTAGAGGGAATAACCATGCTTGGAGAAGGGTTGGAGACGTCCATTCATACATTAAACCTCTCTGCCCTAGGTCAGGTGCCTGCGTAATTGTCCCTTGCTTGATTATGAAGCAGTGATACTAATAATATTCCTCTGCACTTTCAGTTGAGGGAAGTTTCTCATAAATATTTATTATTTAATTTTCTTTATACTGTGCTAAGCACTTGGGATTCAAGTATTTAATGTCTCTCTAAAGAAACTGAAGCCAGTGAGTGGAAAAACACAAACAGATCATTTCAACAAGATACGGTAGTTCTACCCAACTGAGGTGTTGTGGGAGCCCGGAGGATGGGAGGGTGTGTCAAAGGACATCGCTCCTAATGATGGGGAAGCATAAGAGAACATTTTCAGGACAGACTAGTCTTCCTTGAGTCTCCCACAGAAGAGGATCCTGGGGCAGGGATGGCGTAGGGCAGGTGCCTCTCTAGGGAAGGGATTTGCAGCATCTGAGAGAAAGAGCATCCCTTACAAGACATTGGGGACAGAAATGTAGGTGAGAGGGTCGGAGGTTTGTAATCCATTTTATTCAATCATGGATGAACACTGCTGAGAGGCCCCTCTGTGCTGGGCCCTTAGCTAAGGACCATGACCACAGAGGTGAGTAAAATAGGATCCCACCTTTCACGCAATGCTCAGTCTAGTGACTGGTGATTCATGAGAAGTGTAGTGATGGTGGGTTCATGGAACCAGTGGCCCATGCCTCATGCGATGACCTCAGTGGCTGTCCTGGGCCAGTGACCCTGGACTTCAGCCTTATTTCAGCATCTTGAGGTACAGTACACCAACACCTCAGCTCCATGTGGAGTCAAAGCAGTTAACGCAGCCAAGGTATTCAGAGGACACTGATGATATCAGTAGCTATAGACTGTTTCCAGCTGGGGAAATAAAGACGTAAATTTAATAAGTCTTCTAAATGTGTCCTTGCCATAATGATAAATAACTTAATCTTGATAATGAATTATATTCTGGTAAGTTAATTATAACTTACCATAATGAGAAATAACTTTATCCTGAGTACAGCAGACACACAAGACCTTGAGGACACATGCCTGAGGATTCTGATGAAGATATGATGTCCACATATGTGCACAGTCAGACCTACAGGCCAGCTTTGAAACAGTGGAAGACCTAGTTTCAAATTCAAGGTTGCTTTGAGTAGAAATTCACTTTACCTCTCTTTGCATGGCAATGGGGCCAGTCTTCCCTAAGCTACCCCTTATAAGAAAGGGAATCATACTGGTAAGAATTCAGACTTCAGCAAACATGGGTAAGTAAGGAAGTCTTATAAATGTGTTCTAGCCACCTAGCAAGAAACCAGGAATTTAGCAAGTTCGTTCACATTCAGGACAGTTGTGTTCACTAGATCAGAGGCCCTGAGACATGAAGAACATACCCTCTAACAAGGGAAAGTGTTTCTTCCTGTCCTAGGACATCACTGCCAACTTCAGAGTAGTGGGAACACAGCTGCCCATTTTACAATATGGGCTGCTTTTGTGCCTGGAATGTATCTGATGTCCCAAGGCCTGTACCTATTTCAGGGAGCCTTGGGAGGAGCCTGAATCACTGATGGAATTGGACAGTGCATGGAGATGGTTGAGCAGGACGAGGGTAAGTGCATGGGCCTGGCCAGGTCATACTGGGAGACAGTGAGCGGCACTGATGGGGACAGACAAAGATAAAGTCAAAAGTGCGTGCTTCAGTGTCAAAAACAAACCAATAACTAGTTTGCTTTCATAAGCAATAAGTATTTTTCTATTTACATGAGAATTTAATCTCAAAACAGAAATCATAAAAATACTAAGTCTAGAGCATAAAACCTAAACTATAGCTCATATTTAGTCTTCCTAATGGAGCTATCAGTAAAATCTTCTTCATCAAACATATATTGTGGTTATAAAAAAGCAAAAGTCGGCCGGGTGGCTCGCGCCTGTAGTCCCAGCACTCTGGGAGGCCAAAGCGGTTGGATCATGACGTCAAGATATCAAGAACATCTTGGCCAACATGGTGAAACCCTGTCTCTACTAAAAACACAAAAATTAGCCAGGCGTGGTGGCACATGCCTGTAGTCTCACCTACTTGGGAGACTGAGGCAGAATAGCTTGAATGTGGGGGGCAGAGGTTGCAGTGAACTGAGATTGTTCCACTGCATTTCAGCCTGGTGACAGAGCAAGACTGTCTCAAAAAAACAAAAGAAAGAAAGAAAGAAAAAAAAAAAGCAAAAGTCTTAGTGAAAATCGTTGGTATTCCATAGAAGAGAGAAATAAATACAGTCAAGGGAAGACCACATCTCATACTTCTTTTTTATATTCCAAAGCTCCAGGGAAATTCCAGGTAATAGAGGTTATTTCCCATGCTGTTAAAGCAAGGTGGCAGACATTTCTGAATTTTGGTCCCAATACTCTAGAAGGGCACACCTCTGTCCTGGAAAATGATACAGGAATGGATACTCTTCCTGTGACTCATTCTGGTGATTTGTCCAGCATCACAGAAACCAAGAAATGGAAATACGGCCAAATTAATGATTTGCTAGCCCTCTTCTTCAGGTTTCTTACCTGATTCTTAGGATAACAGCATTACTTTGAAGATTATAATGAAGATATGCTGTCCAAATATGTGCACAGTTTTGAGCAAAATGCCTGGTACAAATTGGTCAACAAATAATTACTGAATGATTATATAAATATTTACAGAATGACATGAATCCTATGAATAATTATGGAATAATTGTTGTGATTGCTTTTATTGGCAGTGCTCAAAACTCATCCCTGTGTGACCTCAAGTAAGCCACATAACTTGGTGAACCTGCAGTTTCATCATTTTTATAGTGAAGAAACCTGACAGATTTTCCTTCTGCCACAGAATGTCAGGCCTCCCAGACACCAGAACATGTATATACCTAAAGCCTTTGATGTATGTCAAAGCCGTATGCTTACGGTGTTGCCGGAGGATGATGGGAGCTGTAGAGAGGCACGCTTTCCAATGGGATTGATCCAGTCCTCCTTGCTTCACTTCCACATGAATGCTGGGCAGCCCAGGGTCACACCCATTGCACCCTCAACTCAGGCAAGCCCAGAAAGCAGCCAAACATAGGAGACCTGGGCTACAGACAGTCTCCCAAGTCCCAGGCTCACAAAACCTGGGTGGCGATGAAAGCTGAGAAGGTGAGGAGGTGGTTCAGGGGATCGCTCTTCCCTACTCGTTCCTGTCATCTCAAATTCACCTCCTACTGCACAGCAACACGGAGGACCACCAACCACCCCTGACCATCACCTTGATCTTGCTGTGTTTGGTTAGTGGGATGCAACCACACCTCAACGGCGTTAGATCAACTCAGAAAAATATCTCTCAAACAGTATTCCATAAGGACCACTCATGGCCCTATTATTTTCAATATATGGACAAACGAAATGAAAACAACAAAATCATATCAGGTTTACCAGACTTCCCAAGATAGATGGTCACATATGCCTTCAGGAGATCTCTATAGAAATGATTTTGATGACTTGCCACCTTGAAAAGAGCTCTTCTGGGACTAAATTGACATCTATAATTGACAAGAATGAGATGTAGTGTTGAGTCACATTAAAAAACAAATCATCCCACATGGAGGAAGCTTTGGATATAGGGACATCAAACTGGTCTTAAGTGTAATGAAAAGTGGCTTCTGCCACAAATATCAGTGTAGTGATATCTGCCAGTAAGAAAATATAAATCAGCATAACCCTGGGATGCAGCAAGAAGAATATTGAGCCAGGAAAGAAAACATTTTTAAAAAATGAATTATTCACTTTCTAGTGGATACAGAAAAAACTGCAGAAGAGTCAGAGGATATCATGGCAGTGTAGTAAGTTGATATGTTAAACTTGTGGAAAAGCCTTCAATTCCGTTTTAACATATGAGAAGGAGGGGTGACTGACTTCATGGCTAGCATTAAGAAAATATCCCATGTTGGGAAACTTTCTGCTTCGATGATTTTATAAACACAAGAGATGAAAAATGAGGCACGTGCTTAGATATATTGGGACTGAGGTGGGACTGTGGCATTGTCACAAGGGTACACAAATACTGAGTGACTGATAGAGGAACGGTCCCCATCGGTTGTGACCTCAGGTGAGACCAGGAGGCCTGTGTTTTAGCAAACCCTGGGCAATTGGAATGAAGGGCTCCTAAGATTCCATGACACGCCCAGCTTCTAATTCTGTTATTGCAACAGCAGGCCGTTACCTGGGACTCTGGCCACTATCTCCCACACTCTTGTCAGAGCCTGAGCTACAGGCAGCACCTTCGGCTCTCAGCTCAAGCATTGCAAACATTGTTTTTGTGGTTAAGGACCCTAAAGTGCTGTGAGGAGGGATCAAGTTTTTCTGAACAGTAAGTTAGGAATTTGAGTTATTGACATCCCCCAGTCCTGATTAAACCTATTTGATTTCCAGTTTTTAACCCATCATGTGTTTGGGTTTCTTCTCCCCCGTCTCTGGCTGTACCTGTGGTGCCCCCAACGTCAGCATGGTGGCATCTGGCAGGACGTGTTCCAGGAAAACCACAGAGGTGAACTTTCCTGATATCATCGAGAATTCTTACTCCCAGCAGGAAGAGACCAAACCCAATTTCAGAGACAGCAAATATAGACTTCTTATGAGCCAGGTGGCCTACCTCCGGAACTACCAGCTGAAGACATACAGTAAGTTCTATAGGTTGACCACCATGAAACTGATGAGTGATGTCCTGTCTTGTCTCAAGAAACTAACCGTTCTCTTCATCAAAGTTAATTTCATGCTTCCCATACTTGTAGAAAATAGTAATGGGTATTTTAACATTTAGTTAAAGATGGAAGACAGAGGACACAGTATTTAGCAACTTTTCCACGTCTGCAGTAAGGTGGGTGTGGGACTTCTGTTACAATCCCAGCTATTGATTTCTTTTTTTTTTTTTGAGACAGAGTTTCACTCTTGTTACCCAGGCTGGAGCGCAATGGCGCGATCTTGGCTCACCGCAACCTCCGCCTCCTGGGTTCAGGCAATTCTCCTGCCTCAGCCTCCTGAGTAGCTGGGATTACAGACACGCACCACCATGCCCAGCTAATTTTTTGTATTTTTAGTAGAG
>NW_016107858.1:1264709-1282149 GCF_001604975.1 Cebus imitator
TGGGATTACAGGCTTGAGCCACCGCGCCCAGCCCCAGCTATTGATTTCTGACACAGGCACAGAACCACCTGTTTTTCTCAGCAAAAGGCTAAATCATGTTTACAGGAATCCTCTCTGTACCATATAAGATCCTGTAGACAAGTAGCATCCAGTCTGTTGGTTTAAATGTCTGAGGCTGCTGAATTTCCATTAGGTTCTGGTTTCCGCTGAGGCCCAGTAGGCAAAGCTGTGTTCTGGGGACACTGGGGGAAACACAGTGATAGCGCACAGTACCCGCTGTGGGGAGCTCGAAGGGGACCCTGCTCCTAATAGAACCTGTGGAATGTGTATGAGGCACCATCAAGAGCAGGGAGTACCCTGGTACTGGTGCCTCAGCCTCCCAATTAGCTGGGATCCCTGGTGAGCACCACTGCAAATGGCTAATTTTTGTATAATTTAGTAGAGGCGGAGTTCCACCATGTTGTCCAGGCTGTTCTTCAACTCCGGAGGTCAAGGGATCTGCCTACTTGGGCCTCCTAAAGTGCTGGTATTCCAGGCATGAGCCACCACGCCTGCTCCACAGATTCTTTCATCAGTAAAGGTTGTTAGAATTCATCCGTCGGTCTAGTCTCCTATATAAATTTCTCTAACCATTTATTGACAGTGATATATGATGAGATAAATCAGTATTGCAGCAACACTTCTAGAAAGTATTTAGGACAATTTTTGTAAGATTTTGGGGAAAAAGTTTTAGTTATTTGCACTGACTTAGGTCAGAGGATACTTGATTAAGGTCTACCAGATGAGGGAGAGTTTGTTCCATGGATCTGAAAAGCGTCTCACCTCCTTCTAGGGTGACTTAGTCTAGGGCCCGTGAGAACATTCCCGTCAGAATATCACATTCTTACACTAAGAATATTTTATGTCCTTGTGCTATGACTACACACTGATTTGGTCTTGTGCAAAGTGCAATTTGCTTAATGTGACCAGCTCTTCTGAATTTGTTTACAGAAGATCGAAAAGATCACGATGAAGAACAGGAATGCCGAGACAGCAAAAATAAACTTCTTATGAGTCAAGTGGCCTACTACCTGGGCTGCCGGCTAAAGACGGAAGGTTAGTTCTACAGGTTCACCATCACAAAAGTGTGGAATGATGTTCTGTCTTGTCTCTGAGAAATGATACACTCTCTTCTTCGAAATTAATTCCATCCTTCCCATACTTCTGGGAAAATAGCAATGGGTATTTTAACATTTTGTTATAGATGGAAGACAGAGGCCAAAGTATTTAGCAACTTTTCCACGTCTGCAGTTAGGTGGGTGTGGTACTAGTGTTAATGTCCTTGCTATTGAATCCTGACGCAGGCACAGAACCACCTGTTTTTCTCAGCAAGAGGCTAAATCATGTTGACAGGAATCCTGTCTACCATATAAGATCCTGCAGAACTTATGAGCAAGATAAAGGTAGAAGTGTTTATTTCCAGGTTTCAGGGTGACTGAGTAGCTAAGATGAGTTGTTTTAAGGAGATCGAGAGAGAAGGTGAGAAGAGTAAAAGCAGAAAAACAACATCTTCAAATCAGTAGCCAAGACTGTCAGTGACAGCCTCAGTCCCGATTAAACCAATTTGATGTCACCAGTTTCTAACCCATCATGTGTTTGGGTTTCTTCTCCCCAGTCCCTGGCTTTCTGTGTTCTGTCCAAAACGTCAACATGGTGGCATCTGGCAGGCCTCCTTCCAGAAACAACACAGAGGTGAACATTCCAGAAGGCAATGAGAAATCCTGCTCCCAACAGGAAGAAAACAAACTGAATGTCGGAGCCAACAAAAATAGACTTCTTATGAGCCAGGTGTCCTACTTCCTGAACTACCGGGAGAAGACATACAGTAAGTTCTATAGGTTGACCACCACGAAAGTCATCAATGATGCCCTGTGTTGTGTTGTGTTGAGAAACTAACAGTTCTCTTCATCAATATTAATTTTTTCTGCCCATACTTGCAGAAAATAGAAATGGGTATTTTACCATTTTGGTAAAGATGGAAGACAGAGTCCAAAGTATTTAGCAACTTTTTCACATCTGCAGTAAGGTGGGTGTGGGACTGGGGTTATAGTCCCAGCTATTGATTTCTGACACAGGCACAGAACCACCTGTTTTCCTCATCAAGAGGCTAAATCCATGTTTGCAGGAATCCTCTCTGTACCATATAAGATCCTACAGACAAGTAGCATCTAGTCTGTTGGTCTAAATGTCTGAGGCTACTGAACTTCCATTGAGTTCCGGTTTCTGCTGAGCTCCAGTAGGCAAAGCTGTGTTCTGGAGACACTGGGGAAACACGATGATAGCACAGAGTTCCGACTGTGGGGAGCTTAAAGGGGACCCTGCTCCTAATAGAAACTGTGGTATGTATAAGTGGCACCTTCAAGAGCAGGGAGTACCCTGGTACTGGTGCCTCAGCCTCTCAATCAGCTGGGATCCCCGGTGGGCACCACCACACCTGGCTAACTATTGTGTTTTCAGGAGAGGCGGGGTTTCACCATGTTGGCCAGGCTGGTCCTGAATGCCTAAGGTCAAGGGACCTGCCCTCCTGTGCCTCCTAAATTTCTCGGATTCCAGGCGTGAGCCACCAAGCTGGTTCCACAGATTTTTTTTCAGTAAAGGTTGTTAGAATTCATCCATCGGTCGAGTCTCCTATATAAATTTCTCTAACCATTTGTTGACCATGATATATGATGAGATAAATCAATATTGCAGCAATGTTTCTGGAAAGTATTTAGGGCAATTTTTGTAAGATTTTGGGGAAAACGTTTTAAATGTTTGCACTGACTTAGGTCAGAAGATACGTGATTAAGAACTACCAGATGAGCGAGAGTTTGTCCCATGGATCTCAAAAGCGGCTCATCTACTTCTAGGGCGACTTAGTCTAGGGTCTCTTAGAACATTCCCATCAGAATATTACATTCTTACACTGAGAATATTTTAAGACCTTGTGCTATGACTGAACACTGATTAGGTCTTGTGTGAAGTGCGATTTCCTTAATGTGACCTGCTCTTTTGAATTTGTTTGCAGAAGATCGAAAAGATCATGATGAAGAACAGAAATGCCGAGACAGCAAAAATAAACTTCTTATGAGTCAAGTGGCCTACTACCTGGGCTGCCGGCTGAAGACGGAAGGTAAGTTCTATAGGTTCACCATCACGGAAGTGCTGAACAATGTCCTGTCTTGTCTCTGAGAAATGATACATTCTCTTCTTTAAAGTTAATTTCATCCTTCCCATACTTCTAGGAAAATAGCAATGGGAATTTTAACATTTTGGTAAAGATGGAAGTCAGAGGCCAAGGTATTTAGCAACTTTTCCATGTCTGCAGTAAGGCGGGTGTGGGACTAGTGTTAATATCACAGCTATTGATTCCTGACGCAGGCACAGAACCGCCTGTTTTTCCCAGCAAGAGCCTAAGTCATGTTGACAGGAATCCTCTCTAATATATAGGATCCTTGAGAACTTATAAGCAAGCTAAAGGTAGAAGTGTGTATATCCTGGTTTCAAGGTGACTGAGTAGCTAAGACAAGTTGACTTTAAGGAGATCAAGAGTAGAGATGAGAGGAGTAAAAGCAGGGAAAACAACATCTTCAAATCAATAGGCGAGGCTGTCAGTGACATCCTCAGTCCCGATTAAACCAATTTGATGTCACCAGTTTCTAACCCATCATGTGTTTGGGTTTCTTCTCCCCAGTCCCTGGCTTTCTGTGTTCTGTCCCAAACGTCAACATAGTGGCATCTGGCAGGACTCCTTCTGGAAAAAACGCAGAGGTGGACATTTCTGAAGGCATTGAGAAATCCTGCTCCCAACAGGAAGAAAACAAACTGAATGTCGGAGCCAACAAAAATAGACTTCTTATGAGCCAGGTGGCCTACTTCCTGAACTACCGGGAGAAGACATACAGTAAGTTCTATAGGTTGACCACCACGAAAGTAATCAATGATGTCTTGTCTTGTTTTGAAAAACTAACAGTTCTCTTCATTCAAAGTTAATTTCATTCTTGCTATACTTGTAGTAAATAGAAATGTGTATTTTACCATTTTGTTAAAGATGGAAGATGGAAGCCAAAGTGTTTAGCAACTTTTCCACAACTGCAGTAAGGTGGGTGTGGGACCGGGGTCGCAATCCCAGCTATTGATTTCTGACACAGGCACAGAACCACCTGTTTTTCTCAGCAAAAGGCTAAATTCGTGTATACAGGAATCGTCTCTACCGTGTAAGATCCTGCAGACAAGTATCATCCAGTCTGTTGGTCAAAATGTCTGAGGCTACCGAACTTCCATTTTGTTCCAGTTTCTGCTGAGGCCCAGCAGGCAAAGCTGTGTTCTGGGGACATGGGGAAACACAGTGATAGCACACAGTACCTCTTGTGAAGAGCTGGAAGGGGACCCTGCTCCTAATAGAACCTGTTGTATGTGTAAGTGGCACCATCAAGAGCAAGGAGCACCCTGGTACTGATGCCTCAGCCTCCCAATTAGCTGGGATCCCTGCTGGGCACCACCGCACCTGGCTAATTTTTGTATTTTTAGTTGAGTTGGCATTTCACCATGTTGGCCAGGCTGTTCTTGAACTCCTGAGGTCAAGTGATCTGCCATCCTGGGCCTCTTAAAGTGCTGGGATTCCAAATGTGAGACATTGGGCTGACTCCACAGATTCTTTTTTAAGTAAAAGTTGTTAGAATTCGTCCATTGGTCCAGTCTCCTATGTAAATTTCTCTACCCATTCATTGACCATGATGTATGATGAGATAACTCGGTATTGCAGCAATGCTTCTGGAAAGCAGTTAGGGCAATTTTTGAAGATTTTGGGGAAAAAGTTTTTTACTATTTGCACTGACATAGGTCAGAGGATACATGATTAAGATCTACCAGATGAGGGAGATTTTGTCCCATGGATCTGAAAAGCGGGCTCATATACCACTGAGGCAACCTAATCTAGGGTCTGTTAGAACATTCCTGTCAGAATATCACATTCTTACCCTGAGAATATTTTACGTCCTTGTGCTATGAATGGACGCAGATTTGGTCTTGTGTGAAGTGCGATTTGCTCAATGTGACCTGCTCTTCTGAATTTGTTTATAGAAGATCGAAAAGAACATGATGAAAAACAGAAATGCAGATATAGCAAAAATAAACTGCTTATGAGTCAAGTGGCCTACTACCTGGGCTGCCGGTTGAAGACGGAAGGTTAGTTCTATAGGTTCACCATCACGGAAGTGCTGAACGACGTCCTGTCTTGTCTCTGACAAGCAATACACTCTCTTCTTCAAAGTAAATTTCCTCCTTCGCATACTTCTAGGAAAGTAGCAATGGGAATTTTAACATTTTATTAAAGATGTAACACAGAGGCCAAAGTATTTAGCAACTTTTCACATCTGCAGTAAGACAGGTGTGAGACTAGGTTTAACATCCCAGCTATTGATTCTTGACACAGGCAGCGAACCACCTGCTTTTCTCTGCAAGAGACTAAATCATGTTTACAGGAATCTTCTCTGTAGCATATAAGATCCTTCAGAACTTATAAGCAAGATAAAGGTAGAAAAGTGTATGTCCTGGCTTCAAGGTAAATGAGTAGCTAAGACAAGTTGACTTTAAGAAGATCAAGTGTGGAGATGAGAAGAGTAATTTGGGGAAATGCCATCTTCACATCAATAGGCAACGCTGTCAGTGACATCCCTTCGTCCTGATTAAACCAATTTGATGTGACCAGATTCTAACCCATCATGTGTTTGTGTTTCTTCTCCCCAGTCCCTGGCTTTCTGTGTTGTGCCCCAAACATCAGCAAGGTGGCATCTTGCAGGACTCCTTCCAGAAAAAACACAGAGGTGAACATCCCAGAAGGCATTGAGAAATCCTGCTCCCAGCAGGAAGAGAACAAACCGAATGTCGGAGTCAGCAAAAATAAACATCTTATGAGTCAGGTGAACTACACCCTGAACTACCAGGTGAAGACATACAGTAAGTTCTATAGGTTCACCTCCACAAAAGTGATGAATGATGTCCTGTCTTGTCTCGAGAAACCACTCTCTTCATCAAAATTAATTTCATCTTTACCATACTTGTAGAAAATAGAAATGGGTATTTTAACATTTTGGTAAAGATGGAAGAGAGAGGCCAAAGTGTTTAGCAACTTTTCTACGTCTGCAGTAAGGTGGGTGAGGGACTGTGGTTACAATCCCAGCTATTGATTTCTGACACAGGCACAGAACCACTTGTTTTTCTCAGCAAGAGGCTAAATCCATGTTTTCAGGAATCCTCTCTGTACGGTCTAAGATCCTGCAGAGAAGTAGCATCTAGTCTGCTGGTCTAAATGTCTGAGGCTACTGAACTTCCATTCAGTTCCAGTTTCTGCTGAGCAAAGCTGTGTTCTGTGGGCACTGGGGGAAACACGGCGATAGCACACAATACCTCCCGTGAGGAGCTTAAAGGGGACCCTGCTCCTAATAGAACCTGTGGTATCTGTAAGTAGCACCATCAAGAGCAGGGAGTACCCTGGTACTGCTGCGTCAGACTACCAATTAGCTGGGATCCGTGGTGGGCACCACCACGCCTGGCTAATTTTTGTATTTTATGTAGAGGCATGGTTCTCCCTGTCGGCCAGGCTGGTCTTGAACTCCTGAGGTCAAGGGATCTGCCCTCCTGGGCCTCCTAAAATGCTGGGATTCCAGGCATGAGCCACGGTGCCGACTCCCCAGATTCTTTTTTAAGTAAATGTTGTTAAAATTCATCCGTTGGTCCAGTCTCCTATATAAATATCTCTAACCATTCATTGATCATGATATATGATGAGATAAATCAGTACTGCAGCAACCCTTCTGGAAAGTAGTTAGGGTAAGTTTTGAAGATTTTGGGGAAAAAGTTTTAATGGTTAGCACTGACTTAAGTCAGAGGATATGTGATTGCGATCTACAAGATGATATAGATTTTGTCCCATGGATCTGAAAAGCAGGCTCATCTACTTCTGAGGCTACGTAATCTAGGGCCCGTGAGAACATTCCCATCGTAATATGACATTCTTCCATTGAGAATATTTTACGTCCTTGTGCTATGACCGGGCACTGATTTGGTCTTATGTGAAGTGAGATTTGCTCAAAATTACCTGCTGTTCTGAATTTGTATACAGATGATGAAAAGGATGACGATGAAGAGCAGAAATATGGAGACAGCCAAAATCAGCTTCTTATGAGTCAAGCGGCCTACTACCCGGGCTGCCCGCTGAAGACGGAAGGTAAGTTCTATAGGTTCACCATCACGGAAGTGCTGAACGATGTCCTGTCTTTTCTCTGAGAAACTGAACACTCTCTTCATCAGAATTTATTTCATTTTCCCCATACTTTTAGGCAAATATAAATTTGTATTTTAACATTTTGTTAAAAATGGCTGAGAGAGGCCAAAGTATGTAGCCACTTTTCCACGTCTGCAGTAAGGTAGGGGTGTGACTCAGGGTAAAATCTCAGCCATTGATTCCTGACACAGGTGCAGAACCACCTGTTTTTCTCAGCAAGAGGCAAAATCACGTTGACAGGAATCCTCTCTGTACCACAGAAGATCCTGCAGACAAGTAGCATCTAGCCTGTTGGCCGAAATGCCTGAGGCTCGTGAACTGCCATTCAGTTCAGGTGTCTGCTGAGGTTCAGTAGGGAAAGCTCTGTTCTGGGGGCCTGAAGGAAATGCAGTGATAGCACACAGTACCCGCTGTGGGAGCTTCAAGAGGACTCTGCTCCTTACATAATCTGATGGGAGGTGGTCTTTGGAACAAGGGGCAGCATCTGTCCAGTTGTAAAGGACAAAAAGGAAGCTGTGACAGGAGGGCGGTTGTTGGAGTGGAAAGAGCTCTGGATTAAGAATGAAGGTTCCCAGGCTGTATGTTCAGCAGTGTTTTTAGTAACTGTCAGCGAGCAATTGATTTCTCCTTCCTGACTTTCTGTCTCTCCATCTGCAAAGTCAGGCAAATTTCTCTCTCTCCATCTGCAAAGGCAGACGTCTTGCGCTGTCCGAAGCAATCAAATGTGCGAACATTTATGACCGCTTATCAAAATGAGATAAAGCCCCTTGCTTGTGGTGCTGGAGACAGCACCTGATGTGTGGGCATTCGGTGTTAGGAAGCAGTTCAGACTGGAGCACTCCCCATGGAGAGAATGTCCCTGAATAACACAACAGAAGCCACTTGGAGGGCCTGTGAACTCACCTGATGTGCAGAGGATTGTGGGACAAGTTTGCTTGTCCTCTCCTAAGAGAAAGAAACAGGTTTTAAATGTGAACTGTGACAGGAAGGCAAGCCTGTCCCTGGGCATCAGATCTGTGTCAGGATGGGGAGACAGCTGCCAAAGTCCAGAGAGAGGCTGCACAAGCCTCCGGTGATGTCGGAGCAGAAGGCCTTTTCAACATTTGGCCTCATCTTCACGGTGACCCTCTGGATCAGAAATGCATTGCCTAGTGGATCAGGAAACCATGCCAGGGCGTTTTGTGAAAGAGAAACCATGAGAACTTTCAGTAGAACAGGGACCCACACGCAGACGTTCATGTCCCTGTGCACATTGGGCTGACTGTGCTTGCAGAGTGTGAAACGGGAAATATCTGAACGAACACATCTGTACTTGCAGAAAATGACCAAGATGAGGATGAAGACGTTCACGTCGCAGAGGCTGAGCGAGTAGAGGAGTCACGTGCCCCCAGGTAAGGCTGAATAATCAGGAGCAAGTTGTGGTTGGTAAAGTATGGAAAAGTTCTAGAATCTCACCCTCCCTGGTGTCTACCATGGGCCAAAAGCCTCCATTCCCTTGGCCACAATACGTTCAGTTCAACCCAACTTAGACACAGGGCGTGGCAGCTGTCGCGGTTCTTTGTATGTGCCGAGTGCCGTGTCTGAACTATGCAGGGATAACTGAGTCTCTGCTCTTCTCAGCTCCTTTCTGCCCAGTGTGACGAATACCAGCCGCTCTCTTTCCCTCCGGTTTCCCATGGCAGCCATGCTCTGTGGCAGAGAGGAGGATTGCCTGTTTCCTCTCAAAGGGAACCTCCCATTTGCCTTCTGAGAGCCCTCTCTTATTCCTCCTGTTCAATCCCCCTTTGTTTAATCTTCTGTCATCTTTGTCCCATCTGACTCATCAGAGAGGTGCAGAAGATTGAAGTCAAGAAAGTCCCTGAGGACTCACTGGAGGAATGTGTCGTCACTCGTTCAAATAGCTATGGCCCTCCTGAATCCAGCCAGCCTCCCAGAGACACCAGTGAAATCACATTTGAGGAAGACAGCGTCGATTCTGCACTGATTGTAGAGAGTGAATCATCCCATGATGTAGCGGAGGATGCTCTAATCATTCTTTCAGGTGACCCCTACATTCCATGTTTTTGGTACCTATGTCTAGGCTGAGGAAGATCAACTCTGAAGACAGGCTCTATACACACAAATCGGTTTGAATAAATACGTATGATGGGATACTAAACACAGATATCAGGGAATTGTTATCTCTTCCTCAGCTCATGCCATGCATTTGTCTCCCAGGCCCGAGTATCAAGTTACCAGACCGCAGGCCGGTGTGACAACCGGATGGTCACCTGAGTGCAGGAGGTGTACAGTAGATGTCTGTCAGGTCTCCTAGCTTTGAGTCGGTATCTCTCATCACCTGTCATTATGTCATCTGTCCCTGAACGATGTTCATGGAGTTTCTATTTCTTTGTAAGGAAACCGGGAGCCTTGCCTTTTTATTTGGAGATATTGTTCCCCAGTTTTCACTGCTCTGAGCTTTAGTCTTGATCTCTTTTGAGTCAGCTTGCTTAGCTGCATAGTCACCTTGAAACCAGGATGGAAACATTTTGTCTTTACCTTGTTGATGTGTTTCCGTAAAGCAAGGCTCACCCCTGGCTCTACACCGCCTCAATGTAATGGCCGATCTGATTTTTCTTCGTAGCATCACATATTGTTTGTTGTTGTTGAGATGGAGTCTTTTTTTGTCACTCAGGCTGGAGTGCAGTGGCACCATCTTGGTTTACTGCAGCTCCACTTTGCAGACTCCAGTGATTCTCCTGCCTGTGCCTCCTGAGTAGTTGGGATCACAGGTGCCTAGCACCACACCTAGCTGATTTTTCTATTTTTAGTAGAGATGAGGTTTCACCGTATTGGCCAGGCTGGTCTTGAACTCCTGACCTTCAATTTTTCACCTACTTTGTCCTTTCAAATCACGGATTTTGTTTTTTCTTTTTCTTGGAGGTGGAGTCTCCCTCTGTTATTTAGGCTGGAGTTCAGTTGCACAATGTCAGGTCACTGCAACCTCTGCCTCCTGGGTTCAGACGATTCTGCTGCCTCAGCCTCCCAAGTAGCTGAGACTGTAGGCGCGTGCCACCATGCCCAGCTAATTTCTTTGTATTTTTAGTAGAGACAGGCTTTCACCGTGTTAGCCAGGATGGTCCCGATCTCCTGACCTCGTGAAATGCTGACCTCAGCCTTTCAGAATGCTGGGATTACAGGCGTGAGCCACCATGCCCGGTTCACATTTCACCATTGGTCTGAGACAGATTCTTTTTTGTTTGTTTTTGTTTTGTCTTTTTTTATTCCTTCTCCCTAGGGACTGTGAAAAATTGTCACTGCCAACTCAATTGCATGTCATAAGGGCGGGGTATTGGGGAAAGTTTTCAATTAGCGATAATCTCATCTCAGATAAACCTCATTGGCTACGATACTGCCACTGTGGAAAGCTCCCAGATTCTTTTTCAAGCAAGTGTGGTTAGAATGTACATATTGTCCAGTTTCATGCATAGATGCCTCTGACCATTCAATGACCTTGCTACCTGGTGAGATAAGTCAGTATTGCAGCAGCACTCCCAGAAAATAGTTTGACTAACTTTTGGAGATTTTCTGGGGAAAAAATTGGTTTAACTTTGCATAGACTCAGGGAGAGAATATGGCATTATGGTCTACCCATAGAAGGAGATTTTGGCCTGTGCATCTGGAAAGCAGGCTCATCTACTCACCAGGCTTCATCCAGGGCACCCTAGCATCTGCCTGTGAGAATTTGTATTCTTGCCTGAGAACATTTCTGTGCTTGTGCTATGACTAAACACTGATTTGGTCCTATGTGATGTGTGATTTGCTTAATGTGACCTGCTTCTCTGAATTTATTTACAGAAAGTCAAAATGATGATGAGGAAGTGGAAGAACAATGGCAAGTGCCCCCCAGGTAATGCGGTGGAGTTGTGGGCTGTTAGCTCAGTAGTGACACCTGAAGACTGCAGCTCCAGGGAAAACGGGGAAGTGATGACTAGAACTCTTCCTTCCATTCACCCAGCTGCAAATTGTCTTTATTGACAATGTTGTGGGTGATTTGTGGCACTTGTGTAGGTTTTAATTTCTTAGTCCTCCCAAGATAGGAGCCTGCAATCAGATGAGCCTGGTGAACTCGGCAAACAGGGATTTCCTGGTTTTGCCTGTTCTCTCCCATGTGTTTAAATCCAGGGACAGATGTGTATATTGTTTCTGCATATTTCTTGTTATCATGTTTGCTAGGATTTGTGAAGAGAAGAAATTCAAAAAATATACATATGATATCAAAATACTGGAAAAGGGTGGCCCTTGATACCCAAGATCTGGGTGTCTGAAATGCCTCAAGAGCTCTGTTCACTTGAATGCTGCATGTAAAATTCAACACAACTTATGCGAGGTAGTTGAAGCCCCGTCTTAGTTCTCGTGCTGCAGTTCATGATGAGAGTTTACAGGGAGTCTGGGTGGCCTGCAGTGGCTCATCTGTGCAAATGCACTGACCACCTGCTGCTCATTTGTGCCCTGTCCCCAAGGTAGTCACCCTCTGCCCTGCATTTAGAAGGATAGTTTTTTTTCTCTTGAAGGATAAATGCCTTTGCTTTCTGAGGCCACTCCTTTCTGACTTCCATCAGATCATCTGGGAGTCTTTGTTGTCTAATCTCTGTTGGTTTGCTCTTCTGTCACCCTGTCCTGCCTGGCTCATCAGGAATCTGCAGGAGTCTGTGGAGGAGGAAGCCCCCCAGGAGTCCTGGGATGAAGGTTATTCGACTCTCTCAGTTCCTCCTGGCACATCTGCCTTCAGTGAGCCTTACAGGAGCAAGTTGCACTCATTAGAGGAGCAGGAAGTCGATTTGGCTGGTGACGTAGACAGTGAGTACTCCACTGTGAAGGTGATAAAGCTCCATTTTGTGTCCCAGATAGACCCCATAGTCTTTGGGCATTGCTCCCTGGCTGGGCTGAGAGTTGTCCTCACTGTGGGCTGAACCTGTACATCAGTGTAGATTTCGATTACTCTGGATTCCAGTCTGAAGCACGGACATGGGGTGGGTCAGTGAGCTTTGCTCTCTCTCTAGTCTCAGGCTGTGCCCGTCGCACCCTGAACCGACTGTCAGGACATTGAAACCCAAGGCAGGTGTTGCAAACTCACACCAAGCTATGCAGCGCATGCCCACGAGTTGTCTGTCAATCTGAATTCAATGTCTCTTGCCAGCTACCAAGTTCCTCATGAGTTTTGTTCTCCAAGCATGTCTGTCAGGTTCTTCCCTGCTTGTACAAACTTGGTGTAACTGTTTGTACAAACTTGGGATAAAAGGATAATGGGCTACCAGAATAGGGACATTTCACCATTGGTTCTGAGACACAAACCAAGGAATCTCTATCATGATTGGCCTTGAGACCTCCTGAAGTCTATCTCTCACATGATCCTGTTCTCATGCTGAGGAGCCTGAGGTCTCTGTGCAGGGATTAGACAGTGGACTGTTATGGGTGTTGGGGAATCGGCTTATTTTGTCTGTCCCTGTCTGAATTTATTGCAGAGATTAAAAATGACCAAGAAGAAGAAGAAGATCAAGGCCCACCATGCCCCAGGTAACTCTGAACAATTGTGAACAGCTAATTTTGTGTTGACACCTGGAGACGCCAGGTCCAGGGAAAACAGAGTGGGCTGACAATATCGATACCGTGTTTTCAACAAAGCCTGAACTATTCCTACTAACACTGCTGTTGGTTTTCATTGCAGTAGATATTTAGGTTTCCATTTCTTCCTCCCCTTATCATGTACTAACTGCTGTAGGTTGACCATACTTGTTTTTACGATCAGTGTTCGCTGTGTGTCCTGAGGGCACTAACTCAGAGTGTCCTTTTACTCCCTCATCAGTGTGTCACCTGGACGGCTCACTGAGCTTACTTTCTCTCTCTCTCTCTCTCTCTCTCTCTCTCTCTCTCTCTTTCTTTTTGATTCTTTTTACCCTACTCTTGCCCATCCCAACATAAGGCAATAATTTTTTCTAATTAATGGATCTATGTTTTTTCTTTATTAACCACTTTCTTGTGCTACCCATGAAATCTAGTTGGGGCTCTGCGTGCCTTATTTTCCCTGACTTATTCTTTGTTTTTTCCTCCTTTTCTAGGCTCAGCATGGAGCTAGTGGAAGCAGAAGAGCCTGAAGTCTTCCGGTACTCACTGGATATATTGTATTCAACGTATACAGCTTATCCTGAGTTTTATTACACATGCCAGGATTACACATATGCCATTTTTTTACTTGTGGAAGAGCATGTGCGCTTGACTTTGGACATGGACAGTAGGTTTCTTACTATGACGGTGATAAGACTTCACCTGGTCTCCCGGACAGGGGTCATATTCCCACATTAAGACAACATGTCACCTGGGACTCTGCCGGTGCAGAGTATGAACAACACCATGTTCTTGCTGAAACACTTAGCCTGAGTTTCATAGCCTGAGGTAATCTCCAGACAACTTCAGAATGTAGAGCAGTGAGCAGCACGACTGACCTGTCCCCTTCAGACAGCCCATGTCACCACAAATCACACAACTAAAAGGAGAAGAGACATTTTGGGTCGAAAAAGAGTCAAAAGATAATGTAGCTACATTGCTTTAGTTCTTTGGAACCCAAAGTGTCTCCTCACCTTTTCGTTGTCATTGATGGTGGTGACATGGGCTTCTTTGTAGAGGACAGGTCAGCTGTCTGGCTCAATGATCTACACTCTGAAGTTGTCTGAAAATGTCCTCATGATTAAATTCAGCCTAAGTGTTTTTCCGGGAACACTGCAGGGTCAATGCTACCTCATCCATCTGCAGGCAGAGAAGGTCCCATGTGTCTACCACCATGATCATGGTACCAGGACTATTCCACCATTTGTCTACAACCATGATCGTGGCACCAGGACTGTTCCACCATTTGTCTACCACCATGATCGTGGTACTGGGACTGTTCTGCCATTTGTCTACCACCATGACCGTGATACCAGGGCTGTTCCACCATTTGTCCATCACCATGATCGTGTTACCAGGACTGTTCCACCATTTGTCTATCACCAATATTGTGATACCAAGACTGTTCCGCCATTTGTCTACCACCATGATCATGGTACCAGGGCTGTTCCACCATTTGTGTACCACCATGATCGTGGTACTGGGACTGTTGCACCATTTGTCTACCAGCATGATCGTGATACCAGGGCTATTCCACCATTTGTCCATCACCATGATCATGGTACCAGGACTGTTCCACGATTTGTCTATCACCATGATCGTGGTACCAGGACTGTTCCACCATTTGTCTATCACCAATATTGTGATACCAGGACTCTTCCACCATTTGTTTATGACCATTATCTTGATACCAGGACTGTTCCACGATTTCTCTATCACCATGATCGTGGTACCAGGACTGTTCCACCATTTGTCTATCACCAATCTTGTGATACCAAGACTGTTCCACCATTTGTCTATCACCATCATCTTGATGCCATATCTGTACCTTTCAGAGACACCTTATTTATAGTGAGGTAATTGGGAAAATGGTTTTTAAAAGTATTAATATGCTGTGTTGAAACGATCATCCCCTAAACATTTTATTCATTAATCATCCCTGGCAGTGTCAATTATTATATTTATATCTCTATACTGGAAATTTTCAATTTTTACTGTATGTTTGCTTTTCCTAGTTCCTGTTGTTGGAAAAAAAATTCCCTGCCTGCATTTTAAGTTTTGCCAAAGTTACCTTTAATCTATACTATTAAAATTTTTTGTCTTAAGATAAGACTGTCAGCACATAAGGCCACAGAAAAACAGAGAATTCACTGATTTTGAAGCCTTCGTTAATTTCTGGCTGACAAGAGACGTAGTTTTCTTAGTTAGCTGCTAGTATCTATTCATGTGAGCAGCCAGGGAAATGTCTATCAGACTAAGGACATGCAAAGCCCAGACCATTCTCTTTGAGTCTTTTAAACTATTTCAAAAGAGAAGAGAATAGGTAATTCCACATACGTGGACAGGAAGGAGAATACACTAAAAGAAACAGACAACTATTTCCCAAACAGAATCGAAAATTAGATTTAAATAAACATACCCCATTAAAATTCATAAAACATTTTCTCATGAAATGTAATCTCTCTAAACTTACCTATTATATGGAAGTCAGTTCTTAATATGCCACACTACGTTGACTGTTGACTGTTGACATTCATATTAACATATTTCCAAGTTTATTATTTGAAAAGGCAAATGGACTATAATACCTTTGTTTTGCAGTGACCTTTTTAAAATTGACGATTTTTTTTCAAAATAAAACCAAAGATTTTCAAGATTGAAAATGACATTAAAATTTATCTTCTCAAAGTAATGATGTTTAACTCTGTGAATCTCATTTCTGTTTAGAGTATAAATGTCAAGTGATCATTTAACCATTCTTTAAATATTTCAAATTACTGGGAACAAACCACATCACCCTGGGTTGCTGTCTTCCTTTTCTTTTCTTTATTTTACCTCAAGTTCTGGGGTGCATATGCACTGACCTCCCAAAGTGCTGGGATTATAGGCGTGAGCCGCCGAGGGCTTTTAACAGTTCTTAAAAACTTTAGTGTTTTCCCGCCATCCCCAGAAGGTAGGTCTTAGATGGCCTCTGCTGGAGCAGTGGCACATCTCGACTCCCGAAATCTTCCTATCTCAGGCCTCCTGAGTAGGACAAGCACCCGCCACCACACCCAGCTGGGCTAATTTGTACTTTTTGTGTTTTTCTCCCTCCCTCCGCCCCCCTCCCCTCCCCTCCCCTCACGCCTCCCCTTCTCCTCTCTCTCTTCTTTTTCTCTTTTCATTTTTTGAGATGGCGTCTCGTTTTCGCCCAGGCTGGAGTGCAGTGGCGCTATCTCGCTGGGCTCACTGCAACAGCCACCTGCCAAGTACAAGGAATTCCCCTGTCTCAGCTTCCAGTAGCTGGGACTACAGGCGCATGCCACCACACCCAGCGAATTTTTTGTATATTTAATAGAGATGGGTTTCACCACATTAGCCAGATGGTCTCGATCTCCTGAGTTCATGATCCGCTGGCTTTGGCCTCCCAAAGTGCTGGGATTACAGACGTAAGCCACTACGCCCAGCCTCCTTTTCTTTCTTTCTCTTTTTTCGTGGTGGTTTCAACATGTTCTCAGGCTGGTCTCCAACTCTTGGGCTGAAGTGATCCGCCCAGCCTCCTGAAGTGCTAGGATTACAGGTGTGATCCATCGCGCCTGGGTAGCTCCTGCTTTTCACCACAGTATTCACAGGAATTTGTAGATTTCTGTGCCTGGGAGACTTGTACTCAGCTAACAGAGCTAGGTAGAAGTTGTATTCAGAACTGGTGGTTTTCTTTGGAATAAAAACAGTGCATTTTGGGGGCTGTGAGGGTCCTCATTTGGTTGTAGACATAATGCCCTTGCTTTGTGTCGGGGAAGGACTTTGACCGTGCCCTGGTGCTCCTGCGCAGGGCATGGAGGCCTGCAGATAAGAACCGCAGTCTACCCTATGTCTTCGTGGAATACCCTATTTTCCCTGGAATATAAGAAGGGAGTTCTTGTGAGGAGATTTCTACAAGTAAGAAAACAAATTTCCACTCGGTTTTTATTGAAAAATTTAAAATTATAATAACTGAGTCCAGCCTCTCAGATGACAAATGTCTTTTGCCTTGAGATCCCAGAACTGCCGCTTGCCGCAGCAGGTGCAGGTGCAGCCCTCGCTGCCCTCCACACTTTCTCCACAAGAGGGAGACAGCGCTCCGCAGGACCACAGCGCTCGCGGCATCCAGAGCCAAAAATCGCGGAGCGAGTTGCCCTGTCCTGGCTGCACCAGGCAACTGTCCTGGCTGCACCTTGCCCTGTCCTGGGTGCACCGTGCAACTGACCTAGAAACGGCCTTCGCTGGGAACAAAGTGGGGCGAGATGGTCGCCAGAGCTGGGACCTGTGCACTGAACCAGTTTGACCCACTGGAGGGGAGGTCTCCAAAGTCAGAGGGGGGCCAAGCACTGAGACCTCACTATCGTCAATCTCCAGGAGGACCCATAGAGATGCGGAAACTGAGACAGGCTTCCTTTTTCAAGGAAAGAGGAAACTCTGGAGGAAAGTCCAGGGACTCTGAACCAAAATCCAGTTTTTTTTTTTTTTTTTTTTTTT
>NW_016107858.1:1282724-1286659 GCF_001604975.1 Cebus imitator
GAAAGCTTCTGTTCTTAAAGTTTGAAACTTAATGTTTGTTTTATTTGAGTTCCTTCAGGCCTCTCAATCTATCAAAGAACTGAAAGTCATCCAGACAGTGAGATGCTGGACCCCTCATTCACTGTGATTGCTTCTTTGCCCTCCCTAGTTCCTGTTTTCTTATACATTGTTACATTTCTTCCCTGCGATCTAAACATCTGGTTTTGGTTGGTCAGGGAGATGGATTTGAGACTGAGTTCTCATCTCCCCCCGCTGCAGCACCGTAGTAAAACCCATTCTTTGGGAATAGTCATATCAGTGATTGGCTTTCTTTGCTGCAAGCAGCAAGTATCCCAGGTCTTTGAATTTTGGCAAAGGAGTCTCCTGATAAAGGCGGGATAGATTCTACTGACCAACCTGGAAAAGATCAGACATTTGAAAGCCTTAATCTTGGGGTTGGAGTTTGGGCTGCCCTTGAGCCTTTTCTTTGGGGCTCCCAGTCAAAATCAGCCTTGGCCAGGCATGTCTTCAGGGCCCAAGGGGTAGGGCCAGGTCCTCCCTAGGGGCTTCTCCCGCTGCGTTGGCAGCCACCCTTCCTTTCCCTGTGACTTGAAGAGAAGCTTCAGGGGGAAGCTTCAATTTGCGAAGAGCCCAGGAGACGCAGGTGCGCGGTCACTCTGTGGTTCCCACCGCATCCGCCGTCCTCCTTGGTCCTCTCGCTGTCTCTGGTGGGCAGTAACTTTCAGGGCGATCTTGGGCTTAGAAGACACCCAGGCAGGAAGGGACCTGTAGGGAAGGGCACTGCCCCGTTAGGTCCTGGGCAGGAGGGATCCGAAAAAGGTCTTGGAGAAAAGAGTTGGAAGTAGATCAAAGAGAAAGAAAGAAATCTTAGGAGATTTCCTATCTGAAGGCACCGGAAAAGGAAGTCCGCCTCCTCTGGGCCTCGTCCTCCCGTGCAGGTGAACCGAGTCCAGGTCTGCACTGGAGACCAAAGCAGGTAACTTTGCCCTGACTCCTAGTGAGGAAGCCACACGTGGTCCTGCCCTGATTAGTGCTCACTTCTGTAGCACTTGATTGTCTCTCCTGGATTTTCCATGGATTCCAGGGATGCAACTGGGAAAGAAATTTATTTTTTGCTTTTTTGAGATGGAGGCTAGAGTGCAATGGTGCGATTTCAGCTCACTGCAACCTCTGCCTCCTGGGTTCAAGTGATTCTCTTGCCTCAGCCTCCTGAGTAGCTCAGGCTACAGGCATGGGCCACCATACCTGGCTAATTTTTTTTTTTTTTTTTTACAGATGGGGTTTCTTCATGTTGGTCAGTCTGTTGTCCAACTCCTGACCTCAGGTGATCTGCCCAGCTTGCCCTCCCAAAGTGCTGGGATTACAGGCATGAGCCACCATGCCCGGCTGAGAAATTCATTTTAATGCACTTACTTGAAGGCAGAGTATTTTGAAATTTTTAGAAAAGAAAATGGTTTCTGACAAGTTTTACACTGAAGACATTCAGGTGTGAGGAAAACACAAAAACCACTTGGCTAGGGAAAGCAAATGCTGTTGAGAATGTCTCCCAAACACAGATTGCAAGTCACCAGGTAGGTCTGACCCTCAGGGCGGGCACATTTTACTTTAAGCGATTGTTGGAGAACTTAAAATGAATCTCGGACTTTATATACATACATAGGGTAGAGACAGGGTCTTGATATCTTGCCCAGGCTGGTCTCCAACTCTGGGCCTCAAGCGGTCCTCCACCACCCCTTCCCAAAGTGCTGAGATTACAGGCATGAGCCACCTCACCCAGGGCCTTTTGGTATTTTAATTTAATATTTTTAATTTAAATACACAATCCAAAAATGATATAAAAAGTACAGGAAGCCCAGTTTATGCCATTTTTACAAAAACAGGAAAGATGATATATCAATGACAAAGTGTCAGAGTGGCAACATCCTAAAGTAGTGAAAGTTTCCGTAGAATTCTATGCCAAATGAGAAACTCTTCCAAAATGTGACTGAAATAAGGATATTTAAAGACATAGCAAAAAATGCCGGGTTCATGGCTCATGCCTATATTCCCAGCACTTTGCGGGGCTGAGGTGAGTGGATCACGAGGTCAAGAGATCCAGACCATCGTGGGCAACATGGTGAAACCCCATCTCTACTAAAAATACAAAAATGAGCCGGGCATGGTGGCACGCACCTATAGTCCGAGCTACTCGGGAGGCTCAGGTGGAAGAATAGCTTGAACCCAGGAGGCGGAGTTTGCAGTGAGCTGAGATTGCGCCATTGCACTCCAGCCTGGAGACAGAGCAAGACTCTGTCTCAAAAACAAAAACAAAAACAAAAATACCAGAATTCACCAAACCACACTACAAAAGATGTTAAAGGATTCCCCCAGGCCTAAAGATAGGGATACCAGGCAGAAATCTGGACCCATACAAGGCAATGGAGATGACAGAAAGTCGCTATGCATGTAAATATCTTATTTTCTTATTATTTAAATATTTTTAAAAATTTGACAGATTAAATAAAAGCAAGAATAATGAATTCTGGGGTTTATAACACGTCTAAAATCAAATTACATGACAACACTAGCATAAAGGCCAGAAGGGGAGGTCCAACGTCACTTGATGGCAGACTGATCAAGATGCAGTGTAGAAACCCTAAAGCCATCACTGACACAACAAAAGAGTAAGAGTTAATAAGCCAGAAATAACTCCAAAAAATGGAAGGATATAAAAACCGTGTAATTACTGGGCGCTGTGGCTCACGCCTGTAATCCCAGCAGTTTGAGAGGCCAGGGCGGGCAGATCACTTGAGGTCAGGAGTTGGAGACCAGCCTGGTCAACGTGGTAAAACCCCAACTCTGCTAAAAATACAACAATTAGCCTGGTGTGGTGGCTTGGGCCTGTAATCCCAGCTGCTCAGGAGGCTGAATTAGGAGAATCACTTGAAGCTGGGAGGCAGGTGTTGCAGTGAGTTGAGATCGTGCCACTGCACTGCAGCCTGTGACTGCAGGTCACAGAGCGAGACTCTGTCTCAAAAATAAATAAATAAATAAATATACAAAAACCATGTAGACTGGGCATGGTGGCTCATGCCTGTAATTCCAGGACTTTGGGAGGCCAAGGCAGGTGGATCACGAGGTCAGGAGTTCAAGACCAGCCTAGCCAAGATGGTGTAACCCCGTCTCTACTGAAACTACAGCAATTAGTCTAGTGTGGTGGCAGGTGCCTGTAATCCCAGCTACTCGGCAGGCTCAGGCAGGGAATTGCTTGAACCGGGGAGGCAGGGGTTGCAGTGAGCCGAGATCACACCACTGCACACTCCAACCTCAGCAACAGAGTGAGATTCCTTTTCAAAATAAAACAAACAAACAACAACAACAAACCCAGGTAATCACCCTGCTGGAACAACTGCTCTCCAGGCCTCTACCCTGTAGAAATACACAAGTGGCCAATGAGAAGTGTACAGAGTGATGACTGCAGCATCATTTGTGATCACAAGGTAACAGAACCAACGTAATTTCAAAGATACATGAAAAGGGTTTCATTTATTTAACAAACAAAAACAATTGAACAAACAATGGAAGCATGTCCTTTGCCTAAAGGAAGGCAGAGGGTCAGGGTGATGCTACTCCTGCAAGAATTTCAGGGTTCCCAGACGCCTAGTTCTGGGCCTAGTTCTTCTGGAAGATCTTATTCTTGGGAGCGACAGGTTCTCTCATTTGGGGTCTTTCAGGTTCTATCTCCGTTTTCTCTTCAATTCCTCCTCATTCTGCTACAATAAAAAAACAATTTTCTGCCGGGCGGGGTGGCTCAGCATATAATCCCAGCACTTTGGGAGGCTGAGGTAGGCAGTCAGGAGTTCCAGACCAGTCTGGCCAACATGGTGAAACCCCATTTCTACTAAAAATACAAAAGTTAGCTGGGCGTGGTGGCGGGTGCCTGTAATCCCAGCTAC